>NC_053497.1:73063461-73193461 GCF_905171775.1 Rana temporaria | reverse complement strand
TGTAGTTCACATCTGTGCATTTTATGGAAAGAGCCACGTTTTTTTTTCTGGTTTTTGGTCCCATAGACTTCAATGGTTTAAAGATGTGTTTTGCAATATGCAGGTACCGCCGGCATGCAGGGATTGATTGGGAGCCGTTCTGCCATCGAGAAGAGAAAAGCCGTGGGGTTACACACCTTTAAGACCCTTACACATCACACTTTGTGCTTCTTTTTCTTTTGACTTTATTGAAATGTCAAAATACATTTCATTAATTTGTATGCACCACAGAACAGTTGCGGTGCATAAAAACAGTATGGATTTTGCACCACATTGCTCAGCATGCAGGGGCGCTGTTGCAGTGTGAACATTTGTTTTCTATTGCCCTTGCAGAGACCTGTGTTTTGCCAGTGCAGAAATCACAGACCCCCTTTTACATCAGTGTCCCCTCCCATTACAGGCCCCCCCCCCATCACAGACTGATCCCGCCCATCACAGATGGACCCCCCCAAACACAGACCACCCCATCACAGACTGAACCCCCCCACAATCACAGACCCATCACATACTGGACCTCCCCACAATCACAGACTGACCCCCCAATCACAGACTGACCCCCCAATCACAGACTGATCCCCCAATCACAGACTGATCCCCCAATCACAGACTGATCCCCCAATCACAGACTGAACCCCCCACAATCACAGATCCCCCCATCGCAGACTGATCACCCCCCATGACAGTCCTCTCTCAATATCAAACCCAAGCCCTGTCCTGCACTGCACAGCACACCCCCTCCACACAGAAAACCTACCTTATTCACACAGGACATGAAGCAGGGCTGCTCTGAACAATGGGCGGGACCTTTCCCATTAAAAGTGAGTGATTTATTGCTGGGACTGGCCCGCTGCCTAGCAACCAATCACACATTTTTCAACTTAAAAAGTCCCGCCCATTGTCCAGCGCAGTTGTGCTTCATGTTTGTATGCTTAAGACAGACAGGCAGTGTGGGGAGGGGGGAGGGCAGAGAAGGCACAGACCTGCCGCACCTGCCATACTGTGTATATAGCGGCATTGGCAGGTGGGCGAGCCGGCGGCAGAGACACACAGGCGAGGCTGCGGTCCGAGTGGAATGGCCAGTGGGGCCGGAACCGGACCGCCATTTAGTGACGCCCGACATAGCTGATAACCCGCTGTTACAGCTTACTTTACATTGCGGCTCCCTACGCTCCACTCGTGGTTACACAGCCCGCCTCCTGACCCCATGCCTGTATCAGATTGACAGAATGCCAGTCCAATGCTGGGACGTGTTCTGTCTATATGATACAGGCACGGAGTCAGGAGGCGGGGCTGTATGTAACCGCGAGTGGAGCCGCAATGTAAAGTAAGCTGTAACATCGGGTTATCAGCCATGTAATCCCGCGGCTTTTCTCTTCCCCAGGGTGATTGATGAGAAAACGGCTCCCCCACTCCCAGCTCCTCGCCAAAAACGATTTTGCACTCGCAAAATGCGAGGGGAAATTTTGAGGCCTGAGATTTTATATTATATATATATATATATAAGAATAAGTTACAAGGTTAAACAAGGTTAAAGCTAGACTTGTGAATTTTAAAAACAACCCTTGTAGTTGGACCTTCCTGTACTACAGACTGCCAGGGGAAGGAAGAATAATACAAGTAAAAACTTTAAATATTCCCCTAACATACATTTAATTTTGTGGTCCCTTAATAGTCATTCACATGAGTTCAGGGTCCCATACAACATCCTGAAGAGCCAAACATATTTCCATGGCAGGGACGGATGGCCGCAGCCTGCTAAAAACCAATGACAGGCTGGCAGATGTAGTGGCTGTACAGATCTTCCCGCACATATGAGTGTTAAGAATTATACAGAAATGATTGCACAGAATGCGGGTCACCTCTAGAGGAGCTCTTATAGCTGAACTGCAAGTAAAACACACAAATTAAAAGGATAAGGCCCCGTACACACGACCGAACATGTCCGCTGAAGCGGACATGTTCGGTCCTTGTACGGCCGATCGGACAATTGTCCGGCGGATCGGACAGGTTTCCAGCGGACAAATGTTTCTTAGCATGCCAAGAAACATGTCCGCTGGAAGCCTGTCCGTCGGACATGTTCAGTCGTCTGTACAGACTCACCGGACATGTCCGCTCGGCCGAAAGCCCTCGCATGCGTCGAAGTGATTTGACGCATGCGTGGAAGCATTGACCTTCCAGGGCCGCGCACGTCGCTGCGTAATCATCGCGGGGACGGCGCGGCCACGTCACCGCATATCAAGTCCGCGCGGATTTCTGTTTGATGGTGTGTACAACCATCAGACAGAAATCCGGCAGCGGACAGTCCGTCCGTGTGTACGAGGCCTAAGTCCACCCCAACTAGAGCTGCATGATTCTGGCCAAAATGAGAATCACAATTTTTTTGATTAGCAGATAGATCACGATTCTCGCGGCATAACATCATCTTTCACATTAAAACAAAAAAATGTATAAAAAAAATTGGGCTAACTTTACTCTTTTCTTTTTTTTTATTATTAATTGAAGCATATTGCCCCCAAAAAAAAAAATTTGAAAGATCACTGTGACATAAAATATTGCAGCAATTGCCATTTTATTCCCTATGGTCGCTGCTAAAATAAAATTTATTTATATATATATATATATATATATATATATATATATATATATATATATATATATATATATATATATATATATATATATATATATATATATATATATATATATATAATAAAATGTTTGGAGGTTCCCGGTAATTTTCTAACAAAAAATATTGATTTTAACCTAAGAAACAAGTGTCAGAAAAAGATTTGGACTTTAAGTGGTTAAACTTCCTGCATTTACACACAGACTTCGCTTCAAGAAGGAAGTTAGATACAATGTTTCATGGTGTTAAAAAAAACTTGGCAGACTGCAACTTTGTTTACACACACATACGTTTATCCCTTTAATCTAAATTTGGCAGACTGCCCAGACTTTTTATTTTGACAGCTGAGTGAGCAGATAAATTCTCTCCACTTGTTATATGAAAGAATCATCAAACTGCATTGGAGATCGTCAGGGGGGGTTGAATCGAGATCACGATTCTTTAACAATGAATTGTGCAGCTCTAACCCCAACACTAAAATCTCTACATCTACAGACATCCATGATCCAACACTAACCTCTCTAGCCCTGTAAAGAAGAAATCTGTATACATACCTTTTCTGGAGCCGATCCGGTCCCCAGCGGAGGAAGCTCTGCAGAGGACACAGCCAACAACGGCTGTGAAATCAATGGGAAGTGACGTCACCCATAGACTTACTATGGGACTTCCGTTGTTGGCTGTGTTCTCTGAACCTGCCTCCATAGCGAAGCCGCGGATGACAGAGCAGCGTGATATCGGGTCAGATCGGCTTCAAGAAAAGGTATGTATACTGATTTCTTATTTTCTGGGTTAGATAGGTTAGTGTTAGATTGTGGATGTCTGCAGATGTAGGAATTTTAGTGTTAAGATGGATTTATCCTTTAATTCAGCTTTGTAATCATGAATACCACGGTTTGACAAATTTGCTTGGAATCTAGGAGCCAGCTAAAAAAGTTAGGAGCCAGAAAACGCGCCCCGTCCCGACGAGCTTGCGCGCAGAAGCGAACACATACGTGAGCAGCGCCCGTATATGTAAACGGTGTTCAAACCACACATGTGAGGTATCACCGCGATTGGTAGAGCGAGAGCAATAATTCCAGCCCTAGACCTCCTCTAACTCAAAACATGCAACCTGTAGATTTTTTTTAAACGTCGCCTATGAAGATTTTAAAGGGTAAAAGCGGAGGCAATTTTGAAGCGTGACATCTTGGGTATGAATTTACTTGGCGTAACATTATCTTTCAGAATATTAAAAAAAAAAAATGGGGATAACTTTACTGTTGTCTTGTTTTTTTATTAAAAAAAGTGTAATTTTTTCCAAAAAAAGACCGCTGCACAAATACCGCATGACAAAGTATTGCAACGATCGCCATTTTATTCTCTAGGGTGTTAGGATAAAAAAAATATATAATGTTTGGGGGTTCTAATTAGAGAGAAGAAGATGGCAGTTGAAAATAGTGAAAAATTACATTAGAATTGCTTTAACTTGTAATGCTTAACTTGTAATACCAACGGCCACCACCAGATGGCGCTAGCTTACACATCTGGTGGTAATAACTTGTAATACCAACGGCTCACCACCAGATGGCGCCAGCTCACAAAAAAATAAATACAAATTTTGCCCCCCTTCCAAGCCAAATCGCCAGGACCCTATTTCTAGTCACCATGGCGACCTGGCGCCCGGGATTTGTCGAGCCCTGATGAATACAATGTTTTATTTTTATTAAATGTACTTTTTATTAACAGTATTTTTGTAAATGAAAGCAAAGTATCCGAAGTTGTCCTGGTATCAGCCTCTTGCAGTCCCAGTACAAGGGGTCATGTGCTGACAAGGAGAATACAGAGGAGGAGAGTTCAGAGTGACAGAGATAGGAGCTCATCCTTATGCCGCTTCTCCCAGCACTGTCAAGTCCTCAGGTTGGGGGCTGGTCCGGCATGACCTGGGCTCAAAAAATGTGGATTGAATAATGCTGACTGCCACACTGAGGACAGATTTGGCACTGTAAAGGAACTCTGAATTGATGGCAAATGTTGCAGCAAAAGCTTTTTTGCTTTATCTTTTTATCAATTATTGTCTTGTTATTTTTGGGTGTTCTGGTACAATCGCATCAAAAGCCCAAATGCTTCATGGACAGCTAAAATTAGATTTCCCTACAGTTTTCAATAGGCTGTTTAGCAGAAATGATAATTTTCCAGCCAAGTATATTTGTAAGCACTGGGAAAATCACCTGCTCCTGATGAGATAAAGGCCAACACAATGAGATTCTCTCTCATCCATATTTTATTTTGCCTTTTGTGTAGTCTTAAAACTCATTAAAGTTAATGGTGATAATAATTTAAGATGAGATCCAAACTATAGGCAGTACAGACAGGTACATGGGGAGGACAAATATTCAATCATTGGGTTTAAAGTCATTTGTCAAAGGTTTATAGAAACATCTGTCAGCCTTCTGTGGACAAAAGACAGCACCTGCTTCATTGCCTTACCTAAAATCATTAAACACTCTGACATCCCTGACAAAGGACGCTTCATCTTTGTGCAAAATGTTTCCATTGCAACGTTCATACACGCTGGTTTATGTAGTTTAAAGCTAGATTCTGGATAGGTGTTTGATTTTGCATATTTACATTGGTCCAAGCTGGACCAAGCTTCCACAATGACCCTCGTGTCTTCCAGATCCCATGCTGACCAGGTGGCCATGCTGCATGGATCACTTTCTCGGCATGTGATGTCACCGTCCCACCTTGTCCAATCAATGAACGCCTTGTATTCATTAAGAAAAATGCAAGGCATTCTCTGAATGGTGCCCATGCCAAGTGGGTGACCCCTGTGTTGAGTATGCAGCAGGGCAGCTGCTCAGCACTGCTACTACTACAGAGATACCCTTCTTCCAGGATGATTGGGCAGGTATGCAATATGTATATTTACCATGGTCCAAGCTGCATCAATGTAACTATGCATAAAAAAAAAAAAAAAAAAAAAGTTTTCCTAGAGTTCAGATTTATTGCTACATTCGCACTTGAGTGCATTGTATTAATGTGATTTTAAAGCCCCCCCTAGAAGCTTCTTAATAGAAGAAGGATTGCTTGTTTTTTTGACCCACATGTGTGGGCATGGATTTACTAAAGGCAACTAGATTGTGCCATTTACCAGTGCGTTTGCACTGATATTGCCCAGAGTTTAGTGAATGTGGTAAAACTCTACCAAATATCCAGATCAACATTTTGTTTTCCTTTCACCCAATTGGGTTTGCTTTACAAAGTGAAGCTTCACCACATTTACTAAGCTCTGTGGAAAAAGGGTGCAACTGCACAGTCCAGTTGGCTTTAGTAAATCAACCCTGCAGGCATTACTATTGATGTCTATGGGACAATTTTTTTTTCCAAATCTGCTTAAAAAAAACCTCTTGTATTTTGACAAATAGGCTTCTAGTTACAGACGTTTGTGCACTAGTGGGAACAAGCACTATTTAAAACAATGGGATTTTTAAAGTTGACCATTTAGTAGTACTCATGTGTGAATGGGGCCTAAAGCCTGCCATACATGGATTACAATTCAGTTGGTTCAGCAAGGACTGGTCAAATTTTGGTCCATGGCTGAACAGGGAGGTTTTATAGAAATCAATCCACCAATTAACTTTTGTACAACTGTCCTGTTGGATTTTTCCCACTCGATCAGCACTGCAGGCTATAGCCTGCAACACTGATCAATGTATTCTGATGGTGAAGTCTCCCCACTGTCAGAATACAATAGCTCAGCAGGGAGGATTCCCCCACCCACCTCAAATGTGTATAAAGGAATTGGGGCAGTTTATTTCAGTCAACTGACCGGTTGAAATAAAGAAAATAAAGGATTTATCTATGGCAGGGATCCTCAAACTACGGCCCTCCAGCTGTTGTAGAACTACATATCCCATGAGGCATTGTAACACACTGACATTCACAGACATGACTAGGCATGATGGGAATTGTAGTTCCTGAACAACTGGAGAGCCGTAGTTTGAAGACCCATGGTCTATGGGCTACCTAGGGACCCAGAGGGTGCTGGCTCCTAACAACCAGGTGGACTATAATGGCATCTGACCCCCCCCCTCCCCCCACATAAACACACACAGTTTATGTGAAATCAAATTATAACTAAGGGCAAAACTTTTCTTTTTTTTTTTGGCGTGAGATTAGAACACCTTTATTGCGGTGTGTATCCCCACTACCAAATTGTGGGTTGTCCCCAGATGAATATTAGTAATAGTTCTGGGGACCCCAAGTGAGTCATCTAATTTGGAAGGATTTCCTTATACTCCCTGTATGACTATGGGACAGGAAGTGAAGGTAAATTTCCAAAATGAGACACATGGGGGTAAAAAAAAAAAAAAAAAAAAAAAAAAAAAAATCACACACACGTGTTATATATATATATATATATATATAATATTTTCGAGTATAAGCAGAGTTTTTCAGCAAATTTTTTTTGTGCTGAAAATTTCCCCCCTCGGCTTATACTAGAGTCACCTTTTTTGTGCCTGATCTCCTGGACTTTGGGGACCCGGTAGCGGCCGGTTGTAGGACCCCTGGACCCGGAACTTGGCACACATGTAGCCCCATTTCTCCTCTACAAGTGTGCAAAGTTAGTTGTCTGCAGAGCACCGATTTTTGAAAGCTGGGCACCCCTTCCATAGACTCCCATGTTAAACGTCAGTCTAGTCATGGACACGGTGAGGCATGGGCACAATGGCATGCAGATGGACACCCTAGGCTTATACTCGAGTCAATAAGTTTTCCCATTTTTCTTGTGGTAAAATATACTCGGAAAAAAAAAATTATATATATATATATATATATATATATATATATATATATATATATATATATATATACATATATATACACATACATACATACATATATATACACACACACACACACACACACTTTTGCATATATATATATATATATATATATATATATATATATATATATATATATATATATATATATACACACACACACACACACACACACACACACACACACACACACACACACACACACATACACACTGTATATATATTTTATACACACGCACACACACATACACACTGTATATATATTTTATACACACACACACACACACACACACATACGGAACATAAAGACAACTGTCATGCTTTGAATCAGCAAAATTAACATGGAGTGTACAAATGACAAGTCTGTTTGGCCTAGGCTCATTTCAGAGGCCTTGAAGTCAATCTAGTTTGGAGCATACCTTAAAATAGCAATATCTTGTGAGTGTTGAAAGTGCTTGTTATTGCTCAGAGATTTTTAAGCATGCCAAGAATGTCTGACAGAGATACTGTTGCTCTGTTTTCTTGGGATCTCTCTTATACACACCAGTTCGTTGTCAGATGGGGAAATAAAAACGTAGAATAAGGAGTCCAATCTCCTCCCTCACTGCCTATACAGGAAAGACCCATTATCTGAGGTACATTTTGCTTAACAAGTGTCAGATTTAACCACTTTAAAGCGGAGTTCCACCTAAAAATGGAACTTCCGCTTAACCCACTCCTCGCCCCCTTACATGCCACATTTGGCATGTCATTTTTTTGGGGGGGGAGTGGGGGCTTCAGGAGAAGGGGACTTCTTGTCCCACTTCCTCCTTCCCGCCGAGGGGCTGGAAAGGCGATTAGCTTAATCGCCTTCTTGCGCATGCGCAGTGGGTGCCCGGCCGTGAAGCCGAAAGCTGTCACTGCTGGGTGCCCACACTAGGAATGAAGACGCCAGCCGGCGAGGAGCGGAGCCAGGAGCGGAGCCCCGGCCGGCGCGTCGCTGGAGCCGTGGAGCAGGTAAGTGTCTGTTTATTAAAAGCCAGCAGCCAGAAAACGCACCACGTCCCGACGAGCTTGCGCACATAAGCGAACACATACGTGAGCAGCGCCCGCATATGTAAACGGTGTTCAAACCACACATGTAAGGTATCGCCGCGATTGGTAGAGCGAGAGCAATAATTCTAGCCCTAGACCTCCTCTGTAACTCAAAACATGCAACCTGTAGATTTTTTTTTAAACGTCGCCTATGAAGATTTTAAAGGGTAAAAGTTTGTCGGCATTCCACGAGCGGATGCAATTTTGAAGCGTGACATGTTGGGTATGAATTTACTCGGCATAACATTATCTTTCATAATATTAAAAAAAATGGGGATAACTTTACTGTTGTCTTATTTTTTTTAATTAAAAAAACTGAATTTTTTCCCCAAAAACGTGCGCTTGTAAGACCACTGCGCAAATACGGCGTGACAGAAAGTCAACGATCGCCATTTTATTCTCTAGGGTGTCAGGATAAAAAATATAATGTTTGGGGGTTCTAATTAGAGGGAAGAAGATGGCAGTGAAAAATTACATTAGTATTGCTGTTAAACTTGTAATGCTTGACTTGTAATACCAACGGCCACCACCTGATGGCGCCAGCTTACACAAGGAAGAGCTGAGGACTTTTTTGCCCACCTTCCAAGCCAAGTCGCCAGGATGCTATTTCTAGTCGCCATGGCGACCGGGATTTGTCGAGCCCTGATTTACTGTCCCCTCAAAATAACATTCTTCACAGCCTGTTCCCTGCTGCGCTTCTGGAAGTGGGGGAAGGGTACCTGTCAAAAACAGGTACCCATTCCCTCCTCCCCCCTGAAAGGTGGCAAATGTAGCACCGGAGGCACGGAGGGGGGGCGTCAGGAAAGGGTTAAGCAGAAGTTCTACTTTTGGATGGAACTTTGCTTTAAATAAAAAGCTGTAGAAGCATGTCAAAGACAAACATTGTGTATTTAGCAGGGTAGGTTTGGAGTGTTAGCCTGGTCATTACCACCATTTGTTTTACTGTGAATACTCCGTACATATTGGAGGTGCTCTTTGATCTGCTGACTGATGGAGGAGCACAAAAGCCTTTAGGCCCCTTTCAGACGGACGGCTGTTTTGCCGCAGTTAAAAGCACTACAGATGTTTTGTGAAATTCAAGGCTCCAGGCACTGCGATTAGCTGCATTTGCACATTGCGATTACATGCGTTTAACTGTGGCCGCGTTTAGCTGCGGTATTCATTTCCATAGCAACCATTTTTTTTTGTTTTTGTTTGGGTCCCTTGAATTCTAAAACGCTGCTATCCGCAGTTGACAAAAAAGACTGCGATTAACTTCGGTTATGTGCATATAGCTGCGCTACATCGCACCTGGACGCATTCAATTCTATTTTTTCTATTCGCACCAAACCGCATGTAACGTAATCACGTGCAAACGCTGTGTGTGAATGGGGCCATTGGAAAACATTGTGTGCTTTTAGCTGCGGTAGAAAAATAGAAAATCCGCAGCTAAAAGCACCATTCTATCCGTCCGTCTGAAAGGGGCCTTAGAGTGGTGGAACCGATGAGAACAAAAATTCGGAATATTTATCCTCAGTAAGTGTGCACCATTATTTTTTAGAAATGTGTTTCACCCAGCAATCATCTAGATTTCAGATAAAAAAAAAAATAATTCAAATAGTTTTCAATAATTGTTATTTTCTATCATGCTTAGAATCCGATTCTCTGAATAGGCGAAACACTGTTCACTGACCTCTGTCCTACTGCTGACTCTCCATATAGAGAGTGAGAGGGACATCCTACAAAATCTTACAAGGAGCCAACGCCTCGCCCGAAAAATAAACTTCTCCTTTATAGAAAATTGAATGGATTTTCTGAAGTCTCTACGTTATAATGTGAAGCTGCAGACACCATGTAAAATGGCTTGTGAGGTAATAGATTTTTGCACACCTAGTAAAGTAGTTGTGAAATGGATTGCCTCTCCTCTTTGTAGATTGTAAGCCTCCACCATCAGTAAACAGAACTGCGGAGCACGCCTGTGTCTCACATGGCCGATGGGTACAATTCTGATTTACAGTACAAATACACACATAGGTGGAGAACATACATAATTACTGGGTACAACTTCTGTCATAGTATAACCTGAGCCAATGTTATGTGGAAACACTTTAATTATAGCTAAATTATTTTACATTCTGAAGCAATAATATCTTATAATGGCAATAAAACATGCTCGATTTTACCTGTGATAAAAAAAAAACAAAAAAACAACACACACACACAAATTATTTTGTTTTATTATACAACTGGGTCGGGTTCGAGCCTCTGTCATGCTTACCGCTGCCCGTCTCCCTATTGGGGACAGGAAGTAATAAAAAACCTCTCCAACCAGGACGCAGGTAAAAACAAATAGGTAGATTCAGGTACATGGGTGCAAACTTGCGGCGGCGTACCTTAGCCTGTTTAGGCTACGCCGCCGTAAGTAAGCTAGGCAAGTACATGATTCTCAATGTACTTGCCTGCTAATATACGACGGCGTAGCCTAAAGCGGGCGGGCTTAAGGGCGCAGAATTCAAATGTCTTGGAGGGGGGCGTGTTTGATGGCAATGAAGCTTGACCTCACGTTTTTTACGTTTTCTTTAATGCGCATGCGCCGGGCGTCTACATTTCCCAGGGTGCATTGCGGCTAAGTACGCCGCACAGGCCTATTGATTTCGACGTAAACGACGTAAATCCCGATTCGCGGATGACTTACGCAAACGACGTAAAAAAAATTGAATCTCGCAGCGGGAACGGCGGCCATACTTTAACATTGTTATTCCACCTAATAGGTGGAAAAACTTTAGGCCTGCTAATGCCTTACAGAAACGGCGTAAAACTACTGCGGCGGCCGGGCGTACGTTCGTGAATAGGCGTATCAACTCATTTACATATTCTACGCCGACCGCAATGGAAGCGCCACCTAGCGGGCATCCGAAATATTGCAATCTAAGACAGGACGGCGCAAGCAGTCGTATCTTAGATATGTTTAAGCGTATCTCTGTTTGAGCATACGCTTAAACATAGGTTGGCGTAGATTCTGAATCTTTCTGAATCTACCTAAAAAAGTACACAGAACATCTGACACTATTACCGTTTGCACCTTCCACAGTGACATCTGCACCCTCCATTTCCCCCCTTGGTGGGGGAAAGATCTCCTCAATGGTGACACAGACAGATGTGAACCCTTCCCCTTATTCCATCCAAATCAAATTGCTCGGGCTGGAGTTAGGCGTTAATATAAATCCAAGAGCGCTTAAAGCTGGCCATAGATGGGATCAAATCTCAGCCGGATCAGGCGAGATTCAATCCATCAATGGGCAGGCTGGTTGTACCTAAGTTGGGTACAAACAGCCTGTCAGATTATTTACATGCAATTACTGCTGGCTACTATAGCCACTAGCTGTAATCATTGTAATCTGCTGGCTTGGAAATCTCCTTGCGTCCCCGTCCCCCCCAGTAGAACACAATAGCGCTGTGGGAGGCATTTTCTCCATACTGACTGTGTTGTGTTCTTTCCTTCCACCCATGATCTATGGGCTGCTTAAGTCATGGATGGATAAAGGACAATATGCAACTCCATGCATGCTCTTTTAATCAGTCCGAATTTGTTACATCTCCATAAGGATAAAAATACAGCAGTGGTAGACGTGTTTCAGCCGCAACGGCTTTGTAAGACATGGGCATTGGCTATGTTTATCAACCTGGGGTCCCTGGACCCACTACACTTTCCATATTATTATTATGACATTTTTATTACCTTTTCAATATTGACAACACACTTGGTTTTTCCATAAATAATCAGTTGACCTAAAGTGAAATCACATCCTCCCTGCCCACCCATCCAAATGACATGTCACAATGTATTTCACATTTTAATACAATACAAAATAAATGATGACAAGTCAGCCTTTTTACTTGAAACATCCAATCAATCATAGGAAGGATTTCTACAGATTTTCCCTCAGAGAATAGGTGCAGGAACTCCCCCTTTCCACGTCACCCCTTGTCTCCACCCATATCCTGAGCACCCTTCCTTGGCTCCACTCCCTACCCACATTCCAGGACCACCCCTTTTAGAGAATAGACATTTTTTACATTTGTGGTACGAAGTAATCCGATTATAAGAAGAGCAGTAAAATGGATCCCCTTCAGCCAATATATCCCCCCAGCAGCAATAGATCACTCACAACAAAATACTTCCCCATCAACAATAGACTCCGGCAGCAACAACAGATCTCCCTGCAGCCAGAATCTATAGACCCCCCCCCCTGAAATAATAGATCCACCCAGCAACAATGGACCACCTACAACAAAATACCTTCTTTAGCAAAAATAGACCCCCCCGCAGCAACAACAGATCTCCCCACAGCCAGCATAAATAGACTCCCTCCCAACAACAACAGACCCCCCCCCCCCCCCTTCACAAATATATTCCCTCCAGCGACAATATATCCCCCAGCAATTAACAGACCCTGCCGCACACCCCCATGTTCCTGCTGAAAAAAAAAAAGCCCTGCACATCATTGGATGTTTGGAGGGGGGCACAGTTTACTCTAGTAATTCAAGCCACAGTTACTGCTCCCTCAGGTATCTTTTGTTATATTGATCGTATGTGACTTCCAACAAAATGTTGCACACTACTCTGTTTAAACAAAGTTTCCTGATGTATTTTGGAAACCTCTCTATCATTTAGAATGTGTTTCTTTAAATGTTGCATCACTGTATAGCGATAGGCTATAATGTTGTAGACCTCATTTTATTAAAAAGTAGAAAAAATGCAGATGCAGGGAAAAAGTGTTGTCACCCTTTAACAGTGACTGACCAAGGACTTTCATGGCAGGATCACCAGGTATTGCATTAAAGCAGAACTTAAAGCGGACCTTCAGTAATTTTCTCATCTTTCCATCTATTAAATCTTCTGCCCTTGTTGTTTTGACTTTGGATAGTCAAACATTTTTTTTTTATGCCAGTAAATACCTTATACAGCCCACTTCCTGTTTCCGGTCTGGTAAAAAGCCTAGGCTTATGACATCATGCACTGATCTCTCTCACTCTCGTGAGAGTTTGCCAGGAAAAGTTGGTGGGTGGGGGCGAGTCATAAGAGGGCCAATCAGAGCTGCAGGTTTGCCCCCTCTGTGTAAATCCAAGAAGTAAACATGCAGCAGCTTCAGCTGCCCACAGTTGAAATGGCTGCAGCCAGACTTAGTGGGGGAGATTTCTGCAGCATATTTGGCATATTGTATAATATTATATATATATGTGCAAAAAAAAGGCCCAAATTGCACTTCTCGGCGCCAAGGGTATTGCAATTACCATCTCTGAGACTCCCCTTGAAGCTGAACCAGCTAAAAAAAAGGGAAAATTATGTATAGAATAGTAGAAATTAATAAAATTGATATCAAAGAGAACAATGATACAATTAGCAGCAGCTGTTTAAAATATATAAATGAGCAATGTCAGAAATATAAAACAAATAAAAATGACAGCATCAAATCCTGGAACTAAAATAGTCCAAATGATAAAAATCGGCGATAAAATGTGGATAAATGTACACATATACATGTGAGACACTTGAGTGGTGACGTGGCAACAGTAGGTCATAGGTGATAATTACACATGTGCGTTCCCGTTCGTAACAAATGGATTTTCGTATGAATTTGTTAGCATTCGTACATTCGGATCAATTCGAACATCCGAAAAGCTGAAAGAACCAACATACGAAAATGACGGAATTACAAATAAGCGAAAATGCGAACATACGATTGGACAATCTTACTAAAATACGAAACACCGAAAAAGCAAAAAACGAAAATGACATCTATAACGAACGATTTGCATTCCGTATTTTAAATCCTTTGTTTGTTCATATTTTCCTTCGTATGTTCGTATTTTCATTTGTGCGTTTTGTAAATCCGTTTCTTTGTCTGTTCGTAAATTTGTGTACTTGTATCGTTCTTTCGAATGGGCACTGGGCAGTGTAGTGAGTGATTACTTAATATCTTAGCCAATCAGCTTATCTCTTTTGTGCTGAGTCACCTTGTACAGTGTAAAGCCTCGTACACACGATCGGACTTCAAACTAACTTTTCCGTGGATTTTTGTCTGAAGGGAGTTGGCCAGACTCTAGCGTACACACGGTCGGATTTTTTTGAAAACGCTAATTTTGACGTTTGTTGGCAAAAAGTCCGACCGTGTGTACGGGGCGTAAGAGAAAGTCTATCTTAATATGGATTAGCCGCGTGTTGCTATGTATTTACGAAAGTACAAAATTACGAATCCATTAAACGAAAATTATCTAACAAAATTACGAAAATAAGTTAGACAGAATTACGAATCATTCAGTATAAATGAAAATAAAACGAAAAATAAATTGTTTACCAAAATACGAACAGGTCAGAATAGGAAAACTTGAGACTTACGAAATTACGAATCTACGTAACGAGACGAAACGGAATGTCTGCACATGTCTAGTGATAATTGCTTCTATGGATATAGACTGTAGTGCACCCTACAGCAATCCCAAATCTTTACCACAAGTGAGGCACTCTCCCCCTCCGGGGTAAACACTCACCAGAAAGATGAAGGTTATAAGCCTTAAAATAGAGGTAGTCTCACTCCAACTTCCGTCATCACCAACGGGACAGCATGGGTTAAATTCCACAGGTATTCATATAGAAACACAAAGGCACCATACAGGGCAATACTGTTTAATAAAGTTAACCCAAAAGACACAATCCACGTAATATATGCACGTACAATTTCCATATTTTTCACTCCATAAGACGCACCTAGATTTTAGAGGAGGAAAACAAGAAAAATAAATATTCTGAACCAAATGGTGAGATAAAATATTTTCCAATGAAATGCAGCCTGACCATTGACCCCCTGTCCATAACTCACATCTGCACACCCACCCATGCACAACCCACCTCTGCACCCCCCCACCCTTCTCCGACCTGCGCCCTCTTTCTGCGACCCACCCCTGCACCCTCTTTCTGCGACCCACCCCTGCACCCCATGTCTCTTGCTCACTTCTGCACCCCCCATCCTTTTGCATTTCACCTATGCCCGCCTTCCCCTTTAATGACCACAGTTCACTTCATCACACTTTCCCCCTTTTACAGCTCACTTCTGTACCCCTGGCCACAACTCGCTTTTGCACCTTTTTCTACGGCTTATCTCTGCAACCCCCCAACAGCCAAGCTTTGCATTTCTTTATCTCAGCTCCCTCTGTATCTCCTCAGATTTGCATAAGCCCCCCATCCCCTGCTTTCTGGCTTTACCCACGCAGTGTACAGCACGTGTTGCTGCAACTCTTTTCACTTGCCAGTGGCAGGCACGGGGGTCGCCATCCGGACGTCTGAAGCTCAGGATGTAATGCCCCCACCCCCTACCCATGATCACACAGCGCCAAGCAACTGTCTCTCTGTTGCAGCACACCTGCTCTGAGACTAGATGCCACAGAGGAAGGTAGGCGGAGCCTCCGTGAGTTGCTTAGAGTGCGGCTAATCACTGGCCGCTTATGGGGCGCTAGTCTCCGCCCTCCCTCCCCGGCCAAGTCACGCCGCCGTTTCATCAATACAGACCTGCCTGAGGGTCTGTAGCTGGCTGGGGACAGTTTGTTGTTGGGAGCCTTGACTCGGCAGAAGGGGGCTTCTTTCATGCGGAAATGACGCCCCCTGCAAAGTGCACTGTGCGGGGGTGGTGCAAGCGTAGGCGGGGGCGGTGCCTGTCGTATATTCGCACCAAAAGACGCAGAAACATTTTCCCCCAGATTTCTGGGTGACAAAAGTGCGTCTTATTGTGTGGAAAATATGGTAATACTCTTGTTAATGAACTTAAATGCAGAGTGTATTCACTGCCAACTGGTCCACAAGACGCCTGTGTTGCGAACGCGGCGTGGCAGTCCTGGTTGGGGCCAGCTGGCAGTGAACCACACTCGTCACTTCCTGGTTTCTGACACGCCGTTGTAACCACGCCCTGACCGGTTTCGGCACTCCTTGACTTCAACAGAGGGCGTATATAAAATATGCAAAGTGTTTGGAGGGAAGATTCAGAATAGCAAAGATGTTTTTATTACAAATTATGTAAGCAGACTGCAGTTCTTCTTTAAAGGAACAGGGAGACACACAGACACTCAGGAATAGATGGGGGGGGGGGGGCAGTACATCCCACAGAAGGACATAGGACCATAGAACTCCTTAAAAAGGAAAGTAAAGCTTTGTTTTTTCACCTTAAGGCATCCTATGCATTAAAAGGTGAAAAAACACCTTGCACTTTCGGGCCCCCCAGCCCCCCCCCCCCCCGTTTTACCTACCTAAGCCACACAACTCAGTGGGCTCCTTCCCACAATGGTTTCCCCCAGCTTGAGGTGGCTCGTCATTGGTGATTGATAGCAGCGCAGCCATTGGCTCCTGCTGCTGTTAATCAAAGCAATGACACTGTGCACCGGGGGCAAAGCCGAATGATACAGTTGCCGGCTGCATCACAGGAGCGCGCCCGCAAGCTAACGCTCTTGGGAGAGCGCTTCCCAAGAAGGGGGGTTAGCTCTTGCTAACATTTTTACTGGTGAAGGTTTATTTTGTTACACTCAATATGTTGCTAAACTAAAAACCTGAGGGTTTAACATTACTTTAAGATTTATAAATGATGAAAATTACATTAAGATAAAGTTTATATGCGATTTTAATGATTGGGTTTACACACACACACACACACACACACACACACCTCTACCTATTGTTCCCCATTAATACTTTCACAGATATTTTAGTTATAGACATAGTGTGTGCCTCTAAATTACATTCGTCATTCCCTGCCTCCATCTCTGCTTGTTCACATGTGCTACAAAACAGGACAGCATGTTATTGCATACACGTGCTTGGTGGTAGCTGGGGCCAAACAAGAATCAGCAGGTTTTCAGTAATTAATATAGTATATGGATTGCGCTACCCTGGTAGTTGACCTACATCCACTTAATTCTGTGCAACGGTTACAATTATTAACTCCTGTAAATAACACCTATAAATGACCATCCATCAAACATAAATGTGTACCAAGTGTTCATATACAAATGTTCTTCTCAGAAAGATGTGAAAACACACACATAGAGCACGTTATATCTAAAAAAGAACGTGCATTACGATAGATAGATAGATAGAGAATTTCTAAATGGATCCTCTTCCCTTTAAAAGTCCCAATGTGATGACCAAGTGTTTTTAGGCTATCAATACTCCTCTTGCGGAGTGTTCAACCACCAACCACAGTTACCAGACCCAAGAAAAAACAAAAAAAAAAGTGTCGGTGCTCCTGGAGGGTCTGGAAACACAAAACAACTGAGGGTCAGAGGAAAGGGATGGGCCTTTTAACCACTTGAGATCCGCGCTATAGACAAAATACGTCCGCAGCGCGGCTCTCAAGTGCCAAGTGGCCGTTTAAACACGGCCTTTTATGTGCATTACCCGCACGCGCCAGCGGGTAAAAACTGTCCCGGCGCATCGCCGAAGACCCGATGCGTGTACCTGGCGGCCGCGATGTCCGCCGGGTACACGCGATCGTCGGTGACACGGCAGGTGACAGCAGGGACGTGGAGCTCCGTGTGTAAACACAGAGCTCCACGTCCTGTCAGGGAGAGAGGAGACCGATCTGTGTCCCTTGTACATAGAGACACAGCATCGGTCACCTCCCCCAGTCACCCCCCTCCCCCCACAGTTATAACACACCCAGGCTACACAGTTAACCCCTTCCTCACCCCCTAGTGTTAACCCCTTCCCTGCCAGTCACATTTATACAGTAATTCGTGTATTTTTATAGCACTGATCGCTGTATAAATGTGAATGGCGCCAAATTTGTGTCAAAAGTGTCCGATACGTCCGCCGCAATATCCCAGTCCCAATAAAAATCGCAGATCGCCGCCATTACTAGTAAAAAATGTTCCCCATTTTGTAGGCGCTATAACTTTTGCGAAAAAAAAGTCGCTTATTGCGATTTTTTTTTTTTTTACAAAAATACGTCGAAAAATACGTATCGGCCTTAACTGAGAAAAAAAAGATTTTTTTAAAAAAAAATTGGGATATTTATTATAGCAACAAGTAAAAAAAAATATATATTTTTTTTAAATTGTCGCTCTTTTTTTGTTTATAGCGCAAAAAATAAAACCGCAGAGGTGATCAAATACCACCAAAAGAAAGCTCTATTTGTGGGGAAAAAAGGACGCCAATTTTGTTTGGGAGCCACGTCGCACGACCGCGCAATTTTCAGTTAAAGCGACGCAGTGCCGGACGCTGAGATTTCGCCTGGGAACGAAGGGGGTTCATGTGCCCAGTAAGCAAGTGGTTAAATTGTATCCAATTTGTGTTTCCTTTAGAGGGCAGAGCCAATCATCTCTCAAGTAGCTGTCCTGGAAGGTAAGGGGGGAAAATACCTGTAATCTGACCCAAAGAAGCTCATGTTATTTTATGAGCTTAGGGAGTTTTTCCAGGCGTTTTGCTTCAGGTGACAAAATGCTCAGATGTGATCAGATTTCATTGAAATGAGTGGAATTTTGCTTGTTGGGCATTTCTCAGGTATTTTATGAGCTGAAAACGCTCAGGTGTGAATGCAACGTTAAAGATTTCCTGCGTCTCTCAATAGACACCAAGAAAAGGATTTTACAGCGAGTACAAAAATACTATTATATTGCAGCTTACCTATCCTTAGTTGTGTTGCCTGTTTTTTTTTTTTATTTTGTACCAATTTTGACTGATGAGACCGACAGTAACACACTTCCTATCCTTTTCTTCATAATAGAGGGGGAGGGGTTCTATAGTACTTAGATAATTGGAATTTATGTAATTGATAAAAGTACGGCACAAGCAAGGATCACAGAAAGTTATCAGGTGACTAGATTTCCGAACCTCTTTAAAGCGGGGGTTCACCCGAAATTTTTTTTTTTTAATATTAGATTGAGGCCAATTACGGGAAGCACAATCGGGTGTGTTTTTTTTTAAATCAATGCAGTACTTACCGTTTTAGAGATAGATGTTCTCCGCCGCTTCCGGGTATGGTCTTCGGGACTGGACGTTCCTATTTGATTGACAGCCTTCCGACCGTCGCATACAGCACA
Source organism: Rana temporaria (assembly GCF_905171775.1). Lineage (NCBI taxonomy): Eukaryota > Metazoa > Chordata > Amphibia > Anura > Ranidae > Rana > Rana temporaria. The sequence goes on along the minus strand of NC_053497.1, from coordinate 73,173,835 downwards.
TCACGAGTTACCGAAAGAAGCCGAACGTCGGTCCGGCTCTATACAGCGCCTGCGCATCGACGTTTGGCTACTTTCGGCAACTCGTGACGCGCTGTATGCGACGGTCAGAAGGCTGTCAATCTAATAGGAACGCCCAGTCCCGCAGACCATACCCGGAAGCGGCGGAGAAGATCCATCTCTAAAACGGTAAGTACTGCATTGATTTAAAAAAAAAAAACACACCTGATTGTGCTTCCCGTAATTAGCCTCAATCTAATGTTAAAAAATTGTTTTTTTCGGGTGAACCCCCGCTTTAAGCAGTTTTTCTTAATTCATCTGGCAGGTCAAAAAAAACAAATAAAACAAACAAACAAACCAAAAACAACAAAAATTACAGATCTCCGCATCCACACAAGCAATGTGGATGTAAGGATCTCCACCACTGTGCTATTGTATTCAGAGAACAGGGACGCCATACCCCTGTCTGAATACGTTGGCTACAATGACTGATTGAACACTGGACATTCGACAGAAGCCGGTCTAACCACAGGGGTACACAAGGACTGAAATTCTTCCTGTTCCTACTGAACCAGACACATTTTGATACATGTACACCCAGCTTTAGGGATCCTTGTAAAAAAGGTAAACTTAATAAAACGGTATTTTCCATGTTTCTTATCGCACAATCTGTAATTATCTGTGTAAATGGGGTTAATGCTTTGCAGCAGTGATTGGTAGCAAAAGATCATGTGACCGACCTGGCCTGCCTAAACAGGCAGCTTTGGGAACAGCAGTTTTTTTTATTACTATTATTGATGGCAAGTCCACTTTCGTCTCGTCTGGGTAGTGCAGGGGTCAAGTCCTGGGGAAAAAAGTGTGGGAACTCCCAACCAAGATCCACTCCCCCACCAAAAAAAAAAAAAAAAAATGATACGCATAATTACTAAGCCACATGTTTTTTGTTTTGTTTTTTTTTAAAAAGAAGCAAGTTCTTTCTAAATCCCGCGATAACTCGCGGCAGACCTCCGCAATGTCTCCTGGGAACAATGACAAAAGCTCCCAGGAGACATTGTGACATTGAGAAAGTGACGGAATACCCGATGAATCCATATACAGGAAGCGGCCAGTAACAAAGGATTACTAAGGTTCGCCTGCCCCTGACAGTGACTCGAGCTGGGCATTGCCGCTTAGTGAAGGATTGGCTCGGGCGGCTCGGCTGCTCTAGTCCTGCAAAGGGAACTGCGTTTCTTACTGTGAAAAAAGTGCAGGAACTCCGTTGCCACGCGTTCCCGCAGGAATTGAGCCCTGGGGTAGTGGTCATGCTATACAGAAGACCTACAGGGAAAATTTGGCAGTTAGCTAAAGCATCTAGCATGGGAGAAATTGATGGGTGCCATCACCCTCTTACATGGATAAAGAAAGGATTGTTTGGGCAGATAATATCAGTTTGAAAAGATATTTGTCAGATATATGCAATTTGGTTTCTTGAAGTAGCAATAAATAATGTATGGCTTCTTAGTTTGCTTGTAAGTGGTGGACATTCCAGCATACCCGTTTTCATGACCTGCCTCTACTGAACTGTTTTACAGACACAGCAGCCCCCATCTGTGCCAGGGACATCACTGATCTGCTGATGAAAGAACTGGCTTTTCTGTCAGGTAAGCAGAGTGTCATTGCCCGTCATCCTGTGTTATCTTGTAATTAAATCCTCACCATGAACTTGCACGCTGTTTGGCAATGTGATACCCTGAGTATTATCCTCTAGTCTCCAATACCATCAGAAGTATAGTTAATAAAACATTACAAGTGTTTAGAAGCATATAAGGTTTCTCTGAGGAGCAAACAATGTCAAATATAATTATTAAAAATACATAATGTTCTTTCATAAAAATGCATACAACGATATGAAAAATAAGATGTGTAGAGACAACTTGCAGTATACATGTTTGTTTCAAAATATAGATGCAAGTACTTCACCATGTTCAGACTAGGATCCAAATCCATGTGTGTGGGCCCATCAGAAAGCTGGCACCTGTATGGGCCCATCTATGGCTAGAGCGCTCCCTGCCCTGCAGCGCCATGTATACTCATCCCTGGTATAGGTGCAGCTTCAGTGCAAGAAATGCAGGGTGACCATGTGTCCCGGATTGCTCGGGACAGTCCCGCATTTTGCAGGTCTGTCCCGGTCACATTCATTCCAGCACAATACAGTGTCCCGGAATGAAACTGACAGCCATCCTCCTGGGCCAATCCGATAGCCCCAAAAAAGGCAGCCACATCACCACTTTACTGACAGCACTTGTCCTGGCCGGGAATGCCTGGAGGAGCACAATCCCACCCCCTGAATGTGATTGAAGAAATCATAAATCCTGCCTCGTGTCCAATCACTGTTCTGTGATTTGTCACAGCACAAGCTGATTTTTGGGAAGGGAGGGTGTCCCTGAATGGTAGATTGGAAATGTGGTCACCCTAATGCCACGGCCACAAGTGATTGGCCTGAATACAGTGGTTTTCAGCATTCCAAGCAGCCCTCTAGATATAAGATGCAGAGAATTACTTAATGCCAGGCCAGGATATGCTACAATAACCAGGCCTAAACACCATTGTGTGAGGTGGAGAATTTGTCATCAACCCTCTGAGAATTGTGACACCATTCAGCATGAACATACACAAGGTTTGGGTTCCATGTCTGACAGAAGAAACTTACTCCATACCTTCGCCCTGAATGGACAACATGATAATGGGGTTAATTTACTAAAGGTAAATAGTCTGTGCACTGCAAGTACAGTTGCTCTAGATCTGAGGAGAACATGCAAGAAAAATAAACTGCATTTTTTCTTGTACACGATTAGATGATAGAAATCAGCAGAGCTCTCCCCCAGATCAAGAACAACTGCACTTACAGTAGACTTCTAGTGCACTGTATATTTGCCTTTAGTAAATTAACCTCAATGTCTCTTTAAAACTCAACTTTAGCCAATACATTTTTCTTAAAACATACAGGACAGGGCATTTGTGTATACATTTCTTGACCATGGGTTTTATGCTGCCATCTTCAAGTAAATTCACTAACAAACAAAGTTGTTATCACAGTCCATATAACCCCTCTCACCCCCAGTAATACATTGTTTGTTGCTAGTTTCCTGAGGAGATGAACAACCCGTCTCTACTGAGAGAAAACAAGATTGGTGGCACTGCAGCAATAAGATTTCAGATCGGTCTTCTCTGACAGTGCCTCGGGAACCATACCAAGACCATGGAAGACGTAGGGCTGGCCTGCAATGTTGCCTCCACGCTGGATTCTACTTTTGGCATTCACCCTTGGTACATCAGTACAATGCAGGGTGCTCTACAAGTCCAGGGCAATGGCAACCTGCTTCCCATTAGTTCCAGTCCCTGAAGCCCCTTTGTGAAAAATGGTATGTGCCTTCAAAGTGGGCAAAGCAGGGAAATTCTGCCTAGTAGTCTTCCCCCTGGGAAGGTGCCTATACCCTGGGGTGGCGAGTCAATGTTCTTCCAATTTGGGGTTCCCCCAACTGGGGTTAGTATTTAAACACCAGGCTCCTGTCTTGGACACAAAGGGGTGGGCAGCAAGAAAACCTTAGGCTAGAAGCAGTGTGTACCAGGGCTGCTGTGACACTTAAATAGTGTGTCCCAGCGCACAACACTGTTGGGTCTGTTGCAGCCTTAAGCACAATATGCACCACTTTCTAGTTCTCAAACACATTTTTGCTGGGAATGTCCCACCATGTGTGCATAGTCCCGCCCTTTGAGAGTGATGCACTGTTCTCCCTCTGGCTGGCTCCAGACGCAGTCATTAACCGTGCTCTGAAAAACTGTGGGTAGGTACACTACAGTGCCAGCTGCTACTCGCCTTCAGTTTGTGGCTCAGGTCTCCACATCAACCTTCATGCAGCCTCAATAGCGAGGGCTACAATGCATGGTTTACCAATAAATGTAGTGTGCACTCAGTCTAACAGGGCACAATGTGCAGCAAACATATTGTATGCTGAGCGATCTGTGCAGCCAACATATGCTGAGTGCCCATGTATAGCACAGAGTATGGTGAACATATGCCGAGTGCTAATGTGTACCAGAGTGCAGTGAACATACTGTATGCCGAGTGGCCATGTATACCAGAGTTCAGGGAACATATGCTAAGTGCCCATGTATAGCCCAGAGTACAGTGAAACTATGCTGAGTGCCCATGTATACCAGTACCAGAGTGCAGTGAACATACTGTATGCCGAGTGGCCATGTATACCAGAGTTCAGGGAACATATACTGAGTGGCCATGTATAGCACAGTGAACATATGCTAAGTGCCCATGTATAGCTCAGAGTACACTGAAACTATGCTGAGTGCCCATGTATACCAGAGTGCAGTGAACATATGCCAAGCGCCCATGTATAGCACAGTGCTCTGTGCAAAATCATTACACAGAGCAGGCAAGTATAACGTTATTTAAAAAAAATTAAAATAATTGGGTTTACAATTATTTTAACAAATAAGAGGGCCCCCGAGGCGCCACCTGAATACCGTGATGCACAATGTCGGATGTGCAGTGCCTGAGAAAACCTCCAGCTCTGCAAGTCATACATGCAATGCAAATACTATGTACAGCGACTTCTAAATGCTTTTTTTGAAGAACAAATTCACACAATTGAGATTGGAGAAATGGTTATTTTCCCACAGGGTGCTGCAGTCTTGCTTCTCACAGAGCATAAAAAAAAGTTATAGTAGGCAGCCTGTCAATCACTACCCATACATCAAAGACACCTCTGTCCTTCAGATGACAGTCATGTGTCACAACTCTCCGCATTCATGGTGACCAGGGGGAGTGGTCAAATATGAAAATGAGAGCTTAGCTGTTCTGCCGACTTTTGACAAAGAGCTTCAGTTTGCCTATCAGTAAAAGCATGGATTATTCTGCTTAGGTCATAGAGAAAAGAGAGAAGTGCATTTAAAACCCTCAACAATCTATAACCTAGTACACAGGAGCCAAATGCCAGGTGGCATTGGCAAGTTTGATCATATTCTGCATTGGCAAGTTTAATAAACCGCCCGACATTTGGCACGTGTGTCCTGTCGAAGGGACATGACCGAAAAAAGGTCTGCCAGTGGCTGAGAGCGCTGACTGGAATGTTTTGGTGGAACACAATAGAACAGCAGGGGAGATTGATGTACTAATGCTGGATAGTTAGTACAGTGTCTCCTCCTGAGCTGTCAGTTTTTTTTCCCATTCAGCCCTGCTGGGTTGAAGGAAAAAGAAACTACTAGTGTGTACTAGGCTTAAAGAAACACCTACTTAAAAAGTGCAGCTAAAAGCTTGGAAAAAATAAATAAATCAAGCATTTCAGATACACTTACTATTTATCCACTTTCAAGTGGACTTTGAACTCTGTCACATTTGATCTGTTTTGGAAGAGTCAATTACTTAGCATAGCCCCCTCGCTGTATGCACATGTAGCCCTTAAGTGTCTAATTACTGTCTAAGCTGGCCGAGCTCCTTCACCCCTCCCTACTAAGGATGAGCTCCAGCGTGTTCGCACAGTCCACGTGCAGAGCCCGCCAGGAACTGGGCACCGCGCTGCGCTAATCACGGCCAGGGAGACATTGTCCTGATGCTCGGCTGCAGAGATCGAGAAATGTCTCACTGCCTGTAATTAGCGCAGCGTGGGGTTGTGTGGTGTGTCACCCCAAGTCGCGCAACATGACAAATTACATGGAAGTGAATGAGAGCCGTCTTAATGCACAATACTGAAGTCGCTCTGGCATCAGAAAAGGTTTTTGTACTACTTCAAGGTGACATCTAGGCGACTTGTACCCATTGATTTCAATGGAAGTCTCATCCAAGTCGCATTCCCTGTCTTAACTAAAGCAACTTTCCAGGAAGTGAAAATAGTTTTCCAAGACAAACCCCTCCCTCCCACAGAGCAGATTATTATGTGATTGGCCACTGGAAAAAAGTCGCCTGTCCTGGAGGCGACTTGAAGTCACGTTGTAAGTCGCTCCAAGTAGCGCTGAAGTCGCACTCAAGTCATCTCCAAGTTGCCTTGTAAAGTCACACTGGAAGTCGTGTTGCCCCATTGTGAACCGGCACTTACACCTCTTCCCAGTATTATATTTATAACTTCTTTACAAGTGTGGAGTGAAAATGAGGTTCATTGGCAATTAAAAGTACCCCCCTTAGACCTCATGTCCACAGATGTCAAAAGTCCAGATGTATGCTTTTTATTTATTTTTTATTAAATGCACACTAGTAGCTGGATTCAGAGACGCCGCAACTTTAGGGTGGCGTATCGCATTTACGCTACGCCGCCTTAAGTCAGATAGGCAAGTACTGTATTCACAAAGTACTTGCCTCCTAACTTACGGCGGCGTAGCGTAAATGGAGCCGGCGTAAGCACGCCTAATTCAAATTAGGCTGAGGGGGCGTGTTTTATGTTAACGGGGGGTGACCTGACGTGATTGACATTTTTTACGATGTACATATCCCAGTGTGCATTGCTCCAAAGTACGCCGCAAGGACGTATTGGTTTCAACGTGAACGTAAATTACGTTCAGCCCAGCCCAGCCCTATTCAAGGACGACTTACGCTTACGATGTAAAATTTTCAAATTTCGACGCGGGAACAACGGCCATACTTAACATTGACTAGTCCAGCTATTTGATGGAATAACTTTATGCCTGAAAACGCCTTACGTAAACAGCGTATCTTTACTGCGACGGGCGCACGTACGTTCGTGAATAGGCGTATCTAGTCATTTACATATTCTACGCCAAACTCAACGGAAGCGCCACCTAGCAGCCAGCCTAAATATTGCACCCTAAGATACGACGGCGCAGGCTGTCGTAGCTTAGCTAGGTTTAAGTGTATCTCAGTTTGAGAATAAACTTAGGACGGCGCAGATTGCGAGTTAGGTCGGCGTATCTACTGATACGCCAGCCTAACTCTCTCTGAATCTAGCTATAGACGTTTAGCAGTGTGTAGACCTGGGTTTCTCAAACAGGGTTCCATGAAACCCTAGGGTGCCCGCTGACAACATTGTCCTTTTTAGTGATCTGTTAATTTTTTGTGGTTGAACTGTATGGACTTGTGTCTTTTTACAACCTAACTATGTAAGGGTGTAATGCTCCCCAGTGACCACAAGTGTATGGATCATTCTTCCCACTGACAATCACACTAATGTATCTTGAGTTGTAGATATTGTAATTTTTAGCAGGGGTTCCCTGAGACCAGAAAGTTATTTCAAAGGGTTCCTCTGTGTTGGGAAAGGTTGGTGAAGGCGCTATAAATTTGGGGATAGACAGCGGCTGAAATGCTCCCTGGGTAAAACAACATTTGTAGGCATTGATACCAGTCATCTAAGAAAACAACGGTGCATGCATTTGTGCCAGGGTTGCCAACCTCCCGCAGCATTTTTACTGACAAAACATGAAAAATTTACTGGCAGAACACATTTTTTTTTACTGGCAACCCGAGAAATTACAGAACTCGTATTGAAAACAAAATGAATATTTGAACAGTATAAACATGATATGGAAACACTGACAATACCTATAACAAAGTAATTTGCTTGATTCAACACAACATGAAATTATCAGCCCCTGATATTTACTGGCAGTTGTGAAAAAATAAATAAAAATATCACAGATTTTTTACAAACTATCAATAAATTTACTGGCGGTTGGCAACCCTGATTTGTGCCATTTACATGTGCTTCAGAGAAAAATAAATATAACTTTCACCAATGCAAAATCTAGCCATAGCCCAGCCCTTACTACACACCAGTAAACTTAACTAACAGACTACTCCAGCCAAATGCTTGTCAGCCACCATATACAGTGTTGTAATTTTCACCAACCTTTCATTCCAACAGACATGACTTGCCCAGGACACAGAGAGAGCACTGACTGTGCATCTCAGGTGATCCTAGATTACCAGACAGGGAGAGGTGCAAAACCTGGAGAGGATCAGAGGTCTCAAAGGGTGTAAAAAAAGGAGCCAGGGAGATGTATACCAGTGTTTTTCAACTCCAGTCCTCAAGGCACACCAACAGGTCATGTTTTCAGGCTTTACATTATTTTGCACAGGTGATTTGATCAGTTTCACTGCCTTAGTAATCACCACAGCCGTTTCATCTAAAGGAAATCCTGAAAACATGACCTGTTGGTGTGCCTTGAGGACTGGAGTTGAAAAACACTGATGTATACATCCCAAACTAGACTCCCTGGAAAAAAAAAAAACATTTGCGAACACATGGAAACGCAAGTACATTATTCTCTTGCCCACCACAAAACGTATAAATATGTCGACAAGAAAGGCAATTTTTTTGCACAAATTTTAAAATCTGTGTCTTTGTGCTACAAATTACTGTAAAATCACCAAAAAGTATATATTTTCTAAAAGTAGAAAGTAGTGAGAATAAAATGGTGGTAGCTGCAATTTTGTATGTTTCCGAATTTTTGCACATTTATTTACCAAACACGTATTTTCAGCAAAGAAAAAACACAATATTAGGCGGATTCACACCTATGCATTTTTAGTGCTTTTTGCATTTTGCAGATTTGCGCTACAGTCCATTTAACATGACTGTCTATGGAACACGTTCTGTAGAGCAAGTCTGCAAAATGCAAAAAGCACAAAAAATGCATAGGTGTGAATCCAGCCTTATACCCAATTCTTTGGTAAAATCTAAAAGATTGGGTTGCTTCAAGTAAATAAATTGCATCAAGTAAAAAAAATACCAAGCATTCAAAGTCTTAAAATTTTGCACACCTATGGAATCGCAAAAAAACAAACAAAACGATAATACCCCAAATTCTCCATAGGCCACACTTTTTGGCTCCATTCACACTAATGCGTTTTTTGGTGCATTTTGCAGAAATGCAGGGATTTTTTTTTTAACATGGGTTCCTATGGAATATGTTCACATCAATGCTTTTTTGTGCCTCTGCGTTTTTGGAAAGGGTCGGGGACTTTTTTTCCCGCAAAAAGCAGCGTTTTGCATGTAATAGAATTCAATGGACCCACATCCAAAATGCAAGTACCGCGTTTTTACCGTAATGTTGCCGCGATTTGCATTTAGTGTTTTTTTTTTAACCTGTGTATAGCTGGTTGTTAAAGGAAATGTAAAAAAATTAAAATTGATGGCTAAAAAAAAAAAAAACGCAAAACGCGGTAAAAATTCACGTCAAAAAATGCAGCAAGCACTGCAAAAAGCACTGCAAAAACGCTCAAAAGCAGCATGCATAGGTGTGAATCGAGCCTAAAAGTCTTTACAGGTAATAATTTAGAGTTAGGCCTGGTTCACACCTATGCAGGTTGCAGTTTGCATATTGCAGGTGCATTTTGCGTTTTTCAATACACATTTTTGATCCATTGAAGTCCATGGAACCAAAAACCAGAAAAAAATCCTTGGCCCTTTCCATAAAATGCACAGATGTGAACTACATCCATAGGATACCAAGTTAAATGGACTGTAGTGTGTTTCTGCAAAACTGAAAACGCACTAAAAAATGCATAGATGTGAGCCGGGCCTTAACCATAAACTGTGGCACTAGAATTATTGCTCTCACTCTGACATTTGCACCAATACCTAACATGTTTGGCAAAAATAATGTTTACATACAAGTACTGCTCTTTTTATAAAGGGGGTGATGGGGTGCTTTAAAAAAAAAATTAAACTATTTTTATTTATTTTATGCAATTTCTTTACACTTTTTTTTTTAGCTTTTATTGCTATGTGATAGCATGGGTATGTGACAGGTACTCTTTAAGGAGTCATTGGGGGTTTATTGGACCTTCAGTGTCCCCCCCACCCGTCAATGCAGCTGTATCGTCGGCTGCACTAGCCAAGAAATGATAGATGTGACCACAAAAGTGTTTTTGGGGTCATTAGTCACATTAGGAATCTGAGAACAAATGTTCCCCGAGTTCCTCCCGCTTTCACTGAGGAGGCTGTTTCCTGCTGTCCTTGGCTCCATGGAGGAACAGGAGAGCCCAGGGATCACTGTGGGTGGTACCCGGCGAGGGGCGCGCCCTTTAAGAACCTGATCATTTTTATTAAAAAGCCCTTTGCCAATTCCTGATGAGAGTTAATCACAACGGCCACGTCATACAAAAGCTATGCCACCCACTTAAAAGGCCACAGGAGGCAGCATTATGGGTTAAGGGCAGCAAAAATGGATCGGGCAAGTATAATGTCTGTTTATGCTTACAAGATCAATTGCTCTTAACCACTTCAATACTTTTTGCCCAGGCCAATTTTCAGCTTTTAGCAGTGGCACGCTTTCAATGAGAATTGCACGGTCATTCAAAACTGTACTCAATATCAATTATTTTATAAATATTTTTTTTAACAGATATAGATTTATTTTGGTGGTAAATAAATACCACTTGGTTTTTAAATTTTTGCTAAACAAACTGAAAAAGACCAAACATTTTGAAAAAAAATAAAAAAATGTCTTCAAATTTTGCGAATAAATATTTTTTCTTCTTCACTGATGCATGCTGATGAGGCTGCACTGATGGGTACTGATGAGGCTGCACTGATGGGGCTGCACTAATATGCACTGATGTGGGTGCACTGAAGGGCATACTGATGAGGCGGCACTGATGGGTACTGATTAAAGTTACACTGATAAGGCGGCACTGATAAGCTGCGCTGATGAGCACTGATGAGGTGACACTGATGGGCACTGATAAGCTGCACTGGTGGGCACTGTTAAGCTGCACTGGTGGGCACTGGTTGGCACTGAGACAGATAGAGCTTTTTTTTGGTGGTATTTAATCGCCATGGGTGTTTTACGCTGGTTATTGGCTCTCCTTGTGTTTTAAAAAAAAAAAATGCAGATAACTGGCAGGTCTGTTTACATGTGACCAGATGTGATTGGACACAGCTGATCACATGGTAAAGGGCCGATGTGATTGGCCTTTTACCGCAATCTGTGATCAGCTGTGTCCAAAGATTCATAGCCCGCTCCTAAAACTGGAAAGCCAGGCAGGAAGGGGTTAAAACAGGTTCAATTCAAGTAATCATCAGTCCCCTGTTTACAGTAAAACCCCAGAAGTGACACCAACCAATGCCCATGAGTGCCACCAATCAGTGGTCATCAGTGACAACACAAATCAGTGCCCATTACTGGTACCAGTCAGTGCTGCCTTTTAGTGCCCATCAGTGCCTGCTCATCAATGCTGCCCATCAATTCCCATCAGCGCCGCTTATCTGTCCACCAGTGCCGCCTATCAGTGCTGCATATCAGTGCCACCTATCAGTTCCCATCAGTGTGGCATAATAGTGCTTCCTCATCAGTGCCACCTCATCAGTGCCCATAAGTGCCACCTCATCAGTGCCCATCAGTGTTGCCTCCTCAGTGCACATCAGTGAAGGAAAAAAAAAATAGTTATTTACAAAATTTACTGACAGAAACTGAGAAAAAATTTTTTTTTTCTAAATTTTGTCTTTTTTTTTTGTTGTCAAAAATCTAAAACCCAGCAGTGATTAAATACCATCAAAATAAATCTCCATTTGTGTGAAGAAAATGGTAAAAATGTTTGTATGGGTACAGTGCTGCATGACCGCGCAATTGTCATTCAAAGTGCGACAGCGCTGAAAGCTGAAAATGGCTTGGGCAGGAAGGGGGTGAAAGTGCCCAATATTGAGGTGGGTAAACTGAGCAAATTTTGGGCAGTGGGTGGCCCTTTAGCACCTTATCATCTGAGATCCTCAAACATTTTAGGAGCTGGATGTTTCATTGTCAGCTAAACAATGACTGCAGCCAATCAGATGAGAGAGATGTGTGTGTATATATATATATATATATATATATATATATATATATATATATATATTATATTATTGTAAATAAAGATAATACATAGAAGTTTAGTCTGATACAGAACCACATCATTTGCACTGCTGTATTAAATGTACTAACAAAAGTGTGAAAACTGAAAAGTGGTGGAAAGTGCTGTGCCATAATGAGGTCATGAACGAACATAACTTTGGAATGTTAAAAAAACACAATAGTTTATTCCATGGATAATAAGGCATACAGGTTTCCGAGAGACAGCCAACCAATTAATATTGCAGAGCCAAAAATCCTGGGATATGGTATACTTGGGTCTGGAGCCATGTGGATGAAAAGGGAATTCCTGTGAGGGTTGGAATGTCGGCTGGACTCCAGGCAGATGGAAGATGATAGCTGCAGCCAGTGGGTTCCAAAAAGGAGACTGGTGCAGCCTGGACAGTCAGGAGATCCAGGGGTAAAATCTTGAGTGATATCGGAGATGGAAGGAGCTGGTGACACCAGGGCAGATGGAGATCGCCGAGGGCAGCGGGGACACCCGGAAGTGACGGTCACATGCAGAGGAAGAACCCATGGACTAAACTATTGTGTTTTTTAACATTTCAAAGTTACAGTATGTTTATTCATGATCTCAATATGGCATAGTGCTTTCCCCCACTTTTCAGTTTTCTTTTTTGTCTCATTGGTCCATGGTTTTGGGGGAGCAGTGGCCATAGCCTAGCCATTACTTCCTCCACCTGGGCAGTTGTCCATGCACCTGGGAATTTGGGCCCAGATTCACAAAGGAGATACGACGGAGTATCTCAGATACTCCGTCGTATCTCTCAGAGTATCTATGCGACTGATTCATAGAATCAGTTACGCATAGATATCCCTAAGATCTGACAGGTATAATTGTTTTACACTGTCGGATCTTAGGATGCAGTACCACGGCCGCCGCTGGGGGGAGTTTGCGTCGTAAACCAGCGTCGGGTATGCAAATTAGGAGTTACGGCGATCCACGACGGTTTTTCGCGTTCGCTACGTCGCCGCTAGTCTAGTTTCCCGTCGCAAAGTTAGTCGTCGTTTTGGGTGCCTTAACTTTACACAGCACACGTATGTGCTGTATAAAGTATGGCCGTCGTTCCCGCGTCGAAATTTAAAAATTCACGTCGTTTGCGTAAGCCGTCCGGGAATACGGAATTACGCTACGCGCGTCGCCGTTCGAAAAGCACGGCGGGTAATTCAAAATGGAGCATGCGCAGTAGGTCCGGCGCGGGAGCGTGCCTAATTTAAATGGCACACGCCCCTTTGAATTACGCGGGCTTATGCCGGAGGCCGCCGGCGTAGGTTTTCATTGCAAGTGCTCTGTCAATCAGGCACTTGCGATGAAAACGATACGTTACGCCGCCACACTTCTACCTGAATCTGGCCCTTGTTTTCTAACACTAACAAAGGTTAGATCTTACTGGAAAAATAAATCGTTGTGCTGGAAGTGGGATCTCACAGAGGAACAATCAATCTGTATGCTAGAGGTGGGATCTTACTGGAAAAATAAATCTTTGTGCTGGAGGTGGGATCTCACATAGGAAAGAGGAGTCTATGTGCTGGAGGTAGAATCTCACTAAGATAAAAATCAATCTGTATTCTGAAGGTGGGATCACACTGGGGAAAGACCAGTCTATATGCTGGAGGTGGGATCTCACGGGGGAAAGACCAATCTATATGGTGGAGGTGGGATCTCACTGGGGAAAGACCAGTCTATATAGTGGAGGTGGGATCTCACTGGGGAAAGACCAGTCTATATGGTGGAGGTGGGATCTCACTGGGGATTGACCAGTCTATATAGTGGAGGTGGGATCTCACTGGGGAAACACCAGTCTATATGGTGGATGTGGGATCTCACGGGGAAAAGACCAGTCTATATGGTGGAGGTGGGATTTTGCTGAAGAAAGACCAATCTGTGTGGTAGAGGAGGGATTTCACAAATGAAAGATCAGTCTATGTGATGGAGGTGGGATGGGACTGGGGAAAAAACAGGAAGAGACAGATTGGCACAGTGGCAAAGGAGAATTTAAAATATAAATATAGAATAAGATATATTATAGATAGTTAATGGAGCTGACAAGACTTCTACTGTTCCTGTCTGCACCAGGTCATGAACTCACTAGGTGAAATGATCAGAACCTCACTAGGGCCATATTCATAAAAGCAGTAAACCTGCATTTCACAATAAAATCATTGCAGGCGAATCTTCCAGGTAACACTGATTGATTGACCACCCGTGAATGTTGTGTAAGAAGTCTTATGCCTCGTACACACGGTCTGACTTTTGACCGTGCAAAAGTCCACCGTGAGTCCATCGGAAGTCTGACGGAAAGAAAGAGAACAGGTTCTCTATCTAAGGTCTGTTGGACTTCCGACAAAAAAGTACGATGGAGGCTACACACGGCCGGAATTTCCGATAAAAAAAGCCCGTCTGACCTTTTTTCTCAGAAAGTCGGGCCGTGTATACGAGGCATAAACCCTGATTCACTCCAGTGTGGCTTTGAAAAGGCACAGATCGGTGCAATTTAGGTCTCCGATTTCATTGTGGCTTGCGACTTTATTTAACAGAAGTCAATGCAAGTTGCAATGATATTGCAATAAAAGTAGTACAGGAACCTTTTTCAAAGTCTCTGACTTGAGTCGCAAAAATGTGAATAATTCCATTACCAGTAATGGGGTGCAACTTGTCATGTGATTTTAGAACTGTCAAATCACATGACAAATCGCTCTGGTGTGAACCAGGGTTAAGTGTTTGTCATTATAGACTGATGAGACTGATTACTATTTTTTTTATTTACTTTTTTCATACATGGCCAAATTTGAATAGCATTCATGTTTCCAGGTAAACTAGGGAACATTGATGTAGAAGTGGTAAGCTGTATTAAAGTTGCGTGTAAATCACAAAGTCAGATATTTGCAGCCAGAGGTGTATTTAGGTTTTGTGCTGCCCTAGGCCTGACTAAACTCATGCGCCCCCTAATTTAAATATTACCCACCCCTTCCTGTTTAAGACACACCCTATCATCTGTAAACCACACCCCTTCCACTTTAGGCTCCACCTTTTCCTGTTGGAGCTCCACCTCTTCCTCTCTGTACATTAGCACACTCACGCACCATTCACGCCATACTTACATCAATCAATCCAGTTGGCTCCTGTCTAAATTGTACAATGGGGGAACTAATGCGCAAACCACACTTGACCAATACTAAACTAAATATTACAATTAAAATATAAATAACACTAAGCAGCAGCCACGCCAATAGTGCTCACACACTAAATGGAACTGGAAAAATAGGGGGGGGGGAAGGGCAATAGCGCTTGCTAATAAACAAGGTAATTAACTAACGATAAAGCAAATGAAATCCACCGCCTCTGGTATCACATGCACCCGGTCTGGCCAATCACCGGCCGTTTAATGCGGGCGTCAGTCGCTCCCTCCCCCTGGCCAAGTACGCCCCATGTATGTTGCTAGCGCAAGTGCCACGCTACAGGCCGCCCCGCCGGGGGCTAAATTTATGAGGGAGCCGGAAGGCGGCCGCGGGAGCCGATTAAATAAAAGGACCGATAGGGGGTCTTTTTTTTTTTCGTTTAGGGGGCGGCTTTGGTGCCAGTGCCGCCTCCTGCAAAGTGCCGCCCTAGGCCTAGGCCAAGATACATCCCTGTTTGCAGCTAGAAGTACAAATGAGAAGGGCAAATCTCATTAAAAAGATACGTCTCCTTGTATTCAGGTGCAGTGCTGGGATATGTCCACCCACATCCTGAGGTTATTGTACAGATTTATAAATACACCATGTGCTATTCCTATTCCAAAGCAAGCTTTCAAATAGCATTAACTCCTGCATTACTGCATTATTCTGCATTATTATAACTGCATTATTCCTAGCACCTAAATTCCTAGAATATCCTTTGACATCATTTGTTCTAATTTATATTTCTACTGTTTACTAACCCAACTCATACATACTCATACCTGGATTATCTGTATGAGAGACATGTTTTGTCCTGCTTCTTAAGCAGCTAATATCCCCATCAGCTGAGGCTCTGTGTAATACTAATGTGCGTTCTGAGACAAATCTGTAATGAATGAGGGAACTTGGCAAATATTTCCTAGATCTCATAAGCTGAATCCAGACCATAAAATATTCTGTAGATAGCCCCATTTTTGGATGTTTCCAAATCTATTAGAATTTTTCCTGTATGGTTTAAAATAGTCTTGTCAATTATTTTTTAGAGAACTGGTTTAAAAGCTTTCCACAATTCCTTTTTCAGTTTGTATTTCTCATCTCTTCACCTTGTGACAAGAATAAAAAAATGCCCTGAGCTGCCCAGATAGCAAGGATAACTTGCGGCACATTTTCAATGGCAAGTTGTACACTTGCAGAGCACTTGAAGCACAAGTTCTAGTTGACACTTTTCCAATTTGTAACAAATTTGCATGGCAAGAGCAAAAGCAAAGTTACAGTGGTGAGTCTATAGCAGGAGCTCTGCAAGCCACAGTGACCCCTGTGGTGGGATGACTATTGCACAACATAACTGAACCAGAACTTGCAGCAGACTTGCAGAATGTTTGCAAAGAAAGTTGATCTGGAGTCATGCAATGGAGACTTACTGCAACAAACCTGTGAAGCCTGGCAAGTCTAGCAATAGATTACCAAGTCATTTTCAAACTTGTAGCACAATTGCATTCTATCTGGGTCTATCATATACAGCATCGACAAAGATGGAATGGTTTGTGGCCACCAGGTTAAGGTGACTAGATTTTTTAAATGAAATCCGGGGACATATTTTTTTTTTTACTAGTAATGGCGGCATTCAGCGACTCTCTGCCCGTCGCCACCTCCGCCCCCCTCAGAGCCTGTCAAGTTTTACTCTCTGGGCCCCCGGCTTTTACTGGGTGGGGAACGGGGGAAGATCACTCCGCTTAGAGAAGGCAAGGAGATAGGCAGGCAGCTGGCCTGGATTTGAGCCAAGGCAGAAGAACATGCGAGCGGGCGTGGAACGGGCATGCACCCGAAATTAAAGAAATATTCCCTCCGCTCCGACCAGCACATGATCATCAGAAAGGGGCACAGATAATGAAAAAAATACACTCCACCTGAGCTAGTAGGAGCGGCAGAGCAGGGATGTTTGTAGTTCAGATTTTATTTTTTAATTCTGCGCTGACTGTCTTTAAAATTGCCCCAGCCCCTGTTCAAATCCAATCCGAGGACAAAACCGGGGACAGAGTTGGTCTGGGGACAGTGTCCTCAATCCGGGGACTGTCCCTGGAAACTGGGGATGTCTGGTCACCCTACACCAGGTGCATTGTGGGAGTTTCACAACTGCATAAAATCAGATCAGCTAGATAAGAGGAACAGCAGGTAGCAAAGCCTGGTTGCGTAATGAGCGAATACGGCTGCCTATGTGTACAAATATAATTACAAATACAAACTATATATTAACCACCTGCTGACGGCTGGCTGTCTAAAGGTATATCTGAATAATACCTCCCACTACAGGCATCATTCAGATATTGCCATTTTCAGCCAGCGATTCCCTACACCATAAGAATGATCATAACAGCTGGTCAGCCGCTTGATCATTCTTACGGTCGGCGTCCCCCCTCCCGCGGCACTCTGGTGCTTCTACCCACTCACCGATGCGATCGGTGAGTTGGAGAGCGGATCCGCCGGCCCCGGATGTCCACCATAGAGATTTCTGGCGGACCAGATGGTCGCCGGAGTCTCTATGATCGTCGGAGGCCAGGGCGATGTTATGACGTCACACCCGGCCTCTGCATTTAAAAAAAACGTCCCAGCCTCGGCTGGAAAGACGTGATCTTCTTTATTTTATTCATTGATTTTAGGCTTCCCAGCCTAGAGGTGAAATGTGGGGTCTTATTGACCCCATATCTCACTATAAAAAGGTCCTGTCATGCCATATTCCTATTACAAGGAATGTTTACATTCCTTGTAATAGGAATAAAAGTGATAAAGTTTAAAGTAAAATGAACAATAAAAATATATATATTTTTAAAGTGCCCCTGTCCCCGTGTGCTCGCACGCAGAAGCGAACGCATACGTAAGTCACGCCCACTTATGAAAACCGTGTTGAAACCACACAAAACATGTAACCAGTAAAAAAAATTACTGAAGTTTGGTGCCATTCCACGAGCGTGTGCAATTTTGAAGCGTGACATGTTAGGTATCTATTTACTCGCAACTCCATCTTTCACATTATGCAAAACAATTGGGCTAACATTACTGTTTTTTTTTTTAAAGCACAAAACTGTGTTTTTTTCCCAAAAAAAATGCATTTGAAAAATTGCTGCGCAAATACTGTGCGAGATAAAAAGTTGCATAGACCACCATTGTATTCTCTAGGGTCTCTGTTAAAAAAAAAACCATATATAATGTTTGGGGGTTCTGTGTAATTTTCTCGCAAAAAATGATGATATTTACATGTAGGAGAGAAATGTCAAAATTGGCCTGGTGGGCAAGTGGTTAAAACATGTTTTCATAAAAAGAACACTTGAATACGTTTAGTTGAATTTAACTGATCTAGGATGTGGAGCTTCTTTAAATTGGAAATCCATTCAAAACTTTTTTCTGCTTTTGCATAGAGGGGGGAAGTGTAATGCCGCATACACACGGTCGTTTTTCGGCATGAAAAAAAACGAAATTTTTTAAAATGTCATTTAAAATGATCGTGTGTGGGATTCACATTGTTTTTCGGCTTCTTAAAATGTAATTTTTTGTGATGTAAAAAATGATCGTGTTTGAAAATACAATAAAACACATTTTTTTTTATTTAATTGCTGTACACAGAAATTGAGAAAAGTGGGGAGAGTCAAGGGCAGAGGAATACCTTCATTTCCACGGGCCTCCCGCGTTTGTTTTATTTAAAACCAGGAGACATTGATATGGATATATAAACAATCTTTAGACTTCCCAGATCACTTTCTCTTGTGTTTAAATGTACACATTTAGACATGTTTAGAGTAACTAATGTGCCTGTATTTGTGGCACCCAAGAGCCCCTGCCTCTGCGTAAGGGTTAGTTTCCACTAGCGTTAGCACTCTGAAGAGCAATCCATGGTGGATCATAGGCGGTGAGGAGATGTTATGTTATGTCGCTTCCTCATTGACTGTTTTAACCCCTACATACCTTTACATTGAGCCGCAAGGTAAATCGGTTGCACCTACTGAACGTGATGAGGGTAATTCCTGCAACAAAGCAATGCTTTTATGGCCATGGAATGCATAGACCTCAATCTACTGTCTTTGAGAGAAAGTGGTTTGGGCGGCAATAAAAATGTGACTCAACCACGTGTTTTTATTGCCCCTTCACTTCCAAGTCTTAACAAGCGCCAACTCTGCCCATTAAAATGGATTACCTAATATACTGTACATAGATATACTTGTGTAAATTCCGGTATTTGTGTTTACAAGCATATAGGCATTTTTTTACGAGTGGAAAACGTATGTACTTTGGAAATACACCTATATGCATGCACATGTAAACTCAAATGCAGGCGTTTACAAGCGTAAACCCTCATACAGCGTATTTTGTCATTGATTTCTATAGGCAGAATTATGCAGCAGCTAGGGGTCCTGGGTGCCCCAAATACAGGCGAATTTTAAGCCGTACACCCGCAAATACATCTGTTTGCATGAGACTTGATACAGCTAAGCTAGACATACCTGAACATATGTAAACTCAAAGGGGGTTATTTACGAAAGGCAAATCCACTTTGCACTACAAGTGCAAACTACGGCTAGATTCAGATACAATTGTGTATCTATGGGCCGGCGTAACGTATCTCAGATACGTTACACCGCCGTAAATTAGGGCGCAAGTTCCGTATTCAGAAAGAACTTCCGCCTCCTTAGTTACGGCGGCGTAACATATTTGGTCCGGCGTAAGCCCGTCTAATTCAAATGGTAATGATGTGGGCGTGTTTTATTTCAATTAATGGTGACCCCGCGTATTTGACGTATTTTACTTCCAACGGCACATGCGCCGTTCGTGAAAAAATCCCAGTGCGCATGCTCGAAATTACGCCACAAATCGTCATTGCTTTAGACGTGAACGTAACTTACGTACAGCCCTATTCGCGAACGACTTACGCAAACGACGTAAAATTTTCAAAACTCGACGCGGGAACGACGTCCATACTTAACATTGGCTACGCCTCATAAAGCAGGGGTAACTTTACGCCGGAATAAGCCTAGCGTAAATGACGTAAAAAAATGCACCGGCCGGACGTACGTTTCTGAATTGGTGTATCTACCTAATTAGCATATTAATCGCGTAACTATACGGAAACTCCACCTATCGGCCAGCGTAAATATTCAGCCTAAGATACGACGGTGTAAGAGACTTACGTCAGCCGGATCTTTGGGAAATCTTAGGTAGATTCACACACATTGGCCTAACTTTAGGGCGACCTAGCCTAGCCTGTTTAGGCTACACCGCCGTAAATTAGTTAGGCTAGTAGTGATTCACAATCTACTTACCTGCTAATCTACGGCGGCGTAGCCTAAAACGAGCGGGTGTAAGGGCGCCTAATTCAAATGTCTTGGAGGGGGGCGTGTTGTATGGAAATGAGGCTTGACCTCACGTTTTTTGACGTTTTTTGACACTGCGCATGCGCCGGGCAACTACATTTCCTAGTGCGCATTGCGGCTAAGTACGCCGTACGGGCCTATTGATTTCGACGTGGACGTAAACGACGTAACTCCCGATTCGCGGACGACTTACGCAAACGACGCAAAAATTTCGAACCTTGCGGTGGGAACGGCGGCCATACTTTAACATTGTTATTCCACCTCATAGGTGGAATAACTTTAGGCCGCCTAAGGCCTTACGGAAACGACGTAATTCGACGACGTAGGCTTGGCGTACGTTCGTGAATCGGCGCATTCCCTCATTTACATAATCTACGCCGGCCGCAATGGAAGCGCCATCTAGCGGCCATCAGAAACATTGCAAGCCAAGATAGAACGGCGCAAGCCGGCCTATCTTAGCTTTGTTTAAGCGTATCTCTGTTTGAGCATACGCTTAAACAAACGCCGGCGTAGATTCAGAGTTAGGTCGGCTTATCTACTGATAAGCCGGCCTAACTCTTTGTGAATCTACCTATCTATGCGTAACTGATTCTATGAATCAGTCGCATAGATACGACCCCGAAACTCAGAGATACGACGGCGTATCCGGAGATACGCCGTCGTATCTCCTTTCTGAATCCGGCCCTACAAGTGCAAAGTGCACATGAAATTGCAATACAAGTGCAAACTACACTTTCAGTGCAAAGTGGATTTGCTTTTCCTAAATAACCCCCAGAGTGTGCATTATACTATTTCAAATTATTATATGCATTTTTACTTGTTTAGAAAGGAACTATAACTGCATATATTCGCATGCCTGAATGAATGGGGCTTTAAAGTTGACCCATATGGGATGGGAAGATGGATGAAGCCAAATACAGGGCATTCTTAGAAGAAAACCTGAAATGCCACGAACACATGACCGATTTTCCCTTCGGAAAAAAAAAAACGATGGGTTTCCCGACGGAATTCCTTTTCAAGCCTGCCTTGCATATACACGGTCACACAAAAGTTCGGTTAACTTTTGACTGCCAAGAACGCAGTGATGTAAAAGACTATGACAAGCCAACCAAATTAAGTTCAATCCTTCCGAGCATGCGTAAAAAAAATTCCAAACATGCATGTTTTTTTCCCATCAGAAAAGCATACAGACGAACGGTTTTCCCGGTAGGAATTTTTCCTGACGGGAAAAAAGAGATCCTGCTCTCTTTTTTTCCCAGCAGTTTTCCTGTGGGAAAAACTCAGATGAAGCATACACATGGTCGGGATTCCCAA
Organism: Rana temporaria; assembly: GCF_905171775.1. Classification (NCBI taxonomy): domain Eukaryota; kingdom Metazoa; phylum Chordata; class Amphibia; order Anura; family Ranidae; genus Rana; species Rana temporaria. The sequence continues at coordinate 73,152,152 of NC_053497.1, read as the reverse complement.
AGAAAAGCTCTCATTGGAGTTTTTCCGATGGAAAAACCGGTCGTGTGTACGGGGCATTAGAGTCTGCAAAAGACTTGAGACTGCGGCGGAGGTTCACCTTCCAGCAGGACAACACCCCTAAACATACAGCCAGAGCTACAATGGAATGGTTTAGATCAAAGCATATTTATGTGTTAGAATGACCCAGTCAAAGTCCAGACCTAAATCCAATTAAGAATCTGTGGAAAAACTTGAAAATTCTGTTGACAGACGCTCTCCATCCAATCTGACAGAGCTTTAGCTATTTTGCAAAGAAGAATGGGCAAACATGTCACTCTATAGATGTGCAAAGCTGATAGAGACATCCCCCAAAAGACTTGCAGCTGTAATTGCAGTGAAAGGCGGTTCTACAAAGTATTGACTCAGGTGGGCTGAATACTAATATACCCCACACTTTTCACATATTTATTTGTAAAAAATGTTGAAAACCTTTTATCATTTTCCTTCCACTTTACAATTACCGTATTTATTGCGGTATAACGCGCTTCCGCAACGTTTTTTTGTTTTTTTTTGTACTTACAGTTTTGGTGTCTTGCGCGGCGTCCATCGGCGGCCTCGTCGGGTCCGGCGTCCTTCTGCGGCTTCGGGTGTCCTCTTCGGCGGGTCCGGGCTCCGTCTTCGGCGGGTCTGGTGTCCTCTTCGGCGGGTCCGGCGTCCTTCTGCGGCGTCCTCCCCGCTCGTTTCCCGCGCCGAGTTTGAATACTGCGTCGACATATACAGAGCGCAGTACACTCGTGTATTGTCGGCAATGCTCGGCTACCCGCGCTGACGTCCTGTACGTCCAGGACGTGAGCGCGGAAGGAGCCGAGACTGGCCGACTATACCCGAGTGTACTGCGCTCGGTATATGTCGGCGCAGTATTTAAAACTTGGCGCGGGAAAGCGGGTATCGACGTATACCGTGCACCCACGATTTTGCCCAGATTTTCAGGGCAAAAAAGTGCGCGGTATACGCCGATAAATACGGTATGTGTCGCTTTGTGTTGGTCTATCACATAAAATCCCAATAAAATAAGTTTGTTTTTGGTTTTAACATGACAAAATGTGGAAAATGTCAAGGGGTATAAATACTTTTTCAAGGCACTGTATATACTGTTACTGTATATCATGACATGATAGGAATTAATCATGTAGACTGTACTGTATAGTTATTGAAACTTCAATTCTAAAATAAACTGAAGAGACTTATCCCACCTCCCTGTTGTTAAAATGACTGATTAAAAACTTTACCTATAAGTGGAAATAACATTTTTCTTATCTTGTTTTTTTAAATTTTCATCGAAATTCTGTAAAAAGTTACAAAGTTTTTAAAATGATATTATATAATTCACATAGGTGGTCGGGGGAAGGATGACGGCTGGATCATCACATTTCCTGAAAACACCGCGTTCCACGAAGTTCCCGATAGTGTGCTAAAAACTGTTTTGACTTATCTGACCTCCATTCCAAGGTACGGATCACAATACTTTAATAAGAGCTTTTAGGTTCATACAGATCTTTAGACGTTTGGTTATAAAGCCCTTTTATAGTTGAGAGCACGAAAGGTCAGCCATCCAAATAATAATGGACTTTTAGAAGTAAATGTTTAGACCGTGCCTTCTGGTGAACGCTCTTAGTGCAATCAAAGTGTCACTAAGCTTTAGATAACAGTGTGATATTACAGTAATGACAATACAGTAACATAAAACCGTATCGCTTTTTTAGTACCTTCATATTAGACCTATTTTACAAAATGAAAGCTTGGAATGAACACAGCTAAATACATTGGACCAGATTCTCGTACAATTGCAGCGGCGCAACGTAACCCGTTTACATTACACCGCCGCAAGTTTTCAGTGTAAGTGCTTGATCCACAAAGCACTTACCTGTAAACTTGCGGCGGTGTATCGTAAACACGTCCGGCGCAAGCCCGCCCAATTCAAATGGGGCATGTACCATTTAAATTAGGCGCGCTCCCGCGCCAGACGTACTGCGCATGCTCAGTTTAGAAATTCCCGCCGTGCTTTGCGCGATGTGACGTCATTTTTTAGAACGGCGACGTGCGTAGCGTCCATTCGTATTCCCGGACGTCTTACGCCAAAACAAAAAAAAATTGAAATTCGACCCGGGAACGACGGCCATACTTTAACATGGCTCGACTAAAGTTAAGCCATGTTAAAGCAGGTGTAAATTTGCGACGGGAAAAAATTACTAGCGGCGACGTAACGAACGCGAAAACCGTTGTGGATCGCCGTAAATGCTCATTAGCATACCCGACGCAGGAAAACGACGCGAACTCCACCCAGCGGCGGCCGAGGTACTGCATCCTAAGATCCGACGGTGTAAGTCAATTACACCTGTCGGTTCTTAGGGCTATCTATGCGGAACTGATTCTATGAATCAGTGGCATTGATACTCTGAGGCCTCGTACACACCACCGGATCTATCCACTGGAATTGATCCGCGGATCAGTTCCAGCGGATAAATCCGGTCGTCTGTACGGCCTAGCGGATATTTATCCGCGGACATTTCTCGGCCCGATCGATTTCAAGCAGATATAAATTTCTTAGCATGCTAAGAAATTTATCCGCTTGAATCGGGTCCAGCGGATTGATCCGGTGGTCTGTACAGACTCACCGGATCAATCCGTCCGCTCCCCTCCCTCGCATGCGTCGTAATGATTCGACGCATGCGTGGAAGTACTTACCTTCCAGCGTCGCGCACGTCGCCGCGTCATCATCGCGGCGACGGCGCCACACGTCACCGTGGATGAATTCCGCGCGGATTTTGATCCGATGGTGAGTACAAGCCATCGGATCCAAATCCGGAGGAGGAATCTCGACCGTTTCCAGCGGCGATCCCCTCCTGTATGTGCCAAATAGCAAAACCATCTAGTCTCAATATCAAAGGAAATTCCCCTAGACCAGCCTTCCTCCACCATGGCTCCACGGAACCCTAGGTTCCGCTTGAGATTGCTACAGGGTTCCTTAAAGCGGAGTTCCACCCAAAAGTGGAACTTCCGCTTAATCCACTCCTCGCCCCCTTACATGCCACATTTGGCATGTAATTTTTTTTTGGGGGGGGAGTGGGGCTTCAGGAGGAGTGGGACTTCCTGTCCCACTTCCTCCTTCCGCCAAGGGGCTGCAAAGGCGAATAGTCTAATCGCCTTTTGGCAGCCCCTCCTGTAGGCGATCGCCTGGGACACGTGACAGGTCCCAGGCGATCGCCTGTCCAATCAGATGGCGCAGCGCCGCTCGCGAATGCGCAGTGAGTGCCGGGCCATGAAGCCGAAAGCTGTCACGGCCGGGTGCCCACAGTTAGGATGGAGACGCCGGCGGAGAGGGGGGGAGAGGAGCGGAGCTCCGTGCGGCGTGGCGCTGGACGGTGGAGCAGGTAAGTGTATGTTTATTAAAAGCCAGCAGCTACACTTTTTGTAGCTGCTGACTTTTAATAAACATAAAAAATGAGTGGAACACCCCTTTAAGCAGTGAGTGGATTGATCTCCAACCTACACTGATCAACAATGCCAGAGGGCATGTCAACACTAACCGCTAATATTAGGGGACACCGCAATTTTTACTGTTTGTGTTTCTTTTATTTAATTTAAAGGGGTTGTAAAGGTAAAACATTTTTTTCCTAAATAGCTTCCTTTACCTTAGTGCAGTCCTCCTTCACTTACCTCATCCTTTGATTTTGCTTTTAACCACTTAAGGACCGCCTCCTGCACATATACGTCGGCAGAATGGCATGGCTGGGCACAAGCACGTACCTGTATGTCCTCTTTAAGTGCCCAGCCGTTGGTCCGGTCCGAAGCTCCATTAACGCGGCCGCGGGACCCGCAGACCCGATCGCTGCTGGAGTCCCACGATCGGTCCCCGGAGCTGAAGAACGAGGAGAGCTCTGTGTAAACACAGCTTCCCCGTTCTTCACTGTGGTGCTGTCATGGATCGTGCGTTCCCTAATATAGGAAAACACGATCAATGATGTGACACGTCCAGCCCCGCCCCCTACAGTTAGAAACACATATATGAGGTCACACTTAACCCCTTCAGCGCCCCCTAGTGGTTAACTCCCAAACTGCAATTGTCATTTTCACAGTAAACAATGCATTTTTATAGAATTTTTTGCTGTGAAAATGACAATTGTCCCAAAAATGTGTCAAAATTGCCCGATGTGTCCGTCATAATGTCGCGGTCACGAAAAAAATCGCTGAACGGCGCCATTAGTAGTAAAAAAAAAAATTATTATTAAAAATGCAATAAAACTATGCCCTATTTTGTAAACACTATAAATTTTGTGCAAACCAATCGATAAACGCTTATTGCGATTTTTTTAACAAAAATAGGTAGAAGAATACGTATCGGCCTAAACTGAGGAAAAAAACGTTTTTTTATATATTTTTGGGGGATATTTATTATAGCAAAAAGGGAAAAAATATTGCATTTTTTTCAAAATTGTCGCTCTATTATTGTTTATAGCGCAAAAAATAAAAAACGCAGAGGTGATCAAATACCACCAAAAGAAAGCTCTATTTGTGGGAAAAAAAGGACGCCAATTTCGTTTGGGAGCGACGTCGCACGACCGCGCAATTGTCAGTTAAAGCGACGCAGTGCCGAATCGCAAAAACTGGCCGGGTCCTTTACCTGCATTTTGGTCCGGGTCTTAAGTGGTGAAATGTCATTATTTCTTCCCAGAAATCCTCACTTCCTGTTCTTCTGTCTGTAACTCCACACAGTAATGCAAGGCTTTCTCCCTGGTGTGGAGTGTCGTGCTCGCCCCCTCCCTTGGACCACAGGAGAGTCAGGACGCTCTCTACGTTGCCGATAGAGAAATGAGCTGTGTGTTAGTGGGCGTCCTGACTCTCCTGTAGAACAAAATTTAGCCTTTTGGCCTCAACAATAAACACTACATTTGGAGAGTCAACAAGGCCTATGATGAAAGGTACATCATTCCTACTGTGAAACATGGAGGTAGATCGCTGATGTTTTGGGGTTGTGTGAGCTACAAAGGCTCAGGAAATTTGGTCAAAATTGATGGCAAGATGAATGCAGTATGTTATCTAAAAATACTGGAGGAACATTTGCATTCATCAGCCAGGGAGCTGCGCATGGGACGTACTTGGACAATCCATCATGACTATAAACCAAAACAACAAGGCCAAATTGAACTGTCATTGGCTACAGTAGAATAAAGTGAAGGTTCTGAAGTGGCCATCTCAGTCTTCTGACCTCAATATCATTGAGCCACTCTGGGGAGATCTCAAACGTGCCGTTCATGCAAGACAGCCCAAGAATTTACAGGAAATGGAGGCTTTTTGCCAAGAGGAATGGGCAGCTTTACCATCTGAGAAGGTAAAGAGTCTCATCCACAAATACCACAAAAGACTTTAAGCTGTCATTGATGTTAAAGGGGGCAATACATGGTATTAAGAACTGGGGTATGTAAACTTTTGATCAGGATCATGTGGGTAGTTTCTATTGTCATTATTATTTAAAAAGAGTAAACACAGTTGATTGATAATAAATGGCCTCAGCCAAACACTAAGTTTTTGTGTTATCATTCATATTCTCTGAAAAAATAGGCAGGAAATCATAAATTCTGCCAGGGTATGTAAACTTATGAGCACAACTGTACATAATGTACATACTTGCATAATCCACCAGGAAGTGCTTAGCCTCCATGTCTCCAGGCCCTATAAAAATCACTTAGGCTGTTATGCATAAACTGTAGTTACACCATTGAGATAAAAAGCGTTGTTTGTAAGAGAAGATATTTGTACCTGATAATTGGCTTTACTCTTACTTATGCTGGCCATAAATGGATCAAATCTCAGCTTGTAAAACAGGGACAGGCCGAGATTTGAATCATCTATGGGCAGACTGGATGTACCCAAGTCCACGCTTTCATCGACCTGGGCACAAAGAGTTTATAGGATTTTTTGCTTGCGATTACTATTGGTGGCTTTAGCAGTAATCATTGTGTTCTGCCAGCTGGGAAGGCTCCCCGTGTCCCCCACTGGCAGAATACAATAGAGCTGTGGGGGGATTCCCCCATCAGCACTGAGTTGATGGGTGATCAAGTGATTTTCTTTCCTTCCACCCTCAATGGAATTAAAGAAAATTGAATCATCTATGGCTTGCTGTAGGCCCCTTTCACAACGGGGTGTTTTTCGGGCATTTTTCAGGCGCTTTGGCGTAAAAAAAAGCCTGTAAAGCGCCTGAAAGAAGCCTCATCTGTAATCCCAATGTGAAAGCCCGAGTGCTTTCAGAGCCCTTTCGCACTTCCAGCGCCCGGAAAATGCTGGTAAAGCGCCGCTAGGACCCCTTTCACGCTGGGGTGTTTTTTAGGCACTTTGGCATTAAAAAAAGCACCCTCAATGGGAAGGGGGCTTTAAGGGTGGTGTATTCCATGCTCCAAAAGCGCTGCAAAGAAGCTGTTTGCAGGACTTTTTTTGACACCCTGACAGCTCAGCGCCTCAGTGTGAAAGCACTCGGGCTTTCACATTGGGATTGCAGATGCAGCTTCTTTCAGGCGCTTTACAAGCATTTTTTTAACGCTAAAGCGCCTGAAAAACGCCCCAGTGTGAAAGGGGTCTCATGGTTGTGAAAAGAACAATAATGATGTAGAGAGTTCAGTGCTTCCTTGCAGCCAACCAGTTCACTACATATTGGTTTAGTGATGGTTACTATTTGGTTGCTGCATTTTGTACTACTTTATTAAATTCACCTAAATATTTTCATTTATATCGGGCTGCTGAAAAGTAAATGGTAGAGACAGGGCTGCTGTTAGAAATCAGGGGGCCCCATACAGCCTACCAGGCAGGGCCCCCCTCAAATATATCAAAACAACATTTTCACTTAAATATACTAAAATCATTCTTAGCGGATACAAAGATAACAGAGAAGCTGTTTGAATTTGCCCTTTTTTAATTTGTTTTTTAAATTTTTGAACAAAAACATTTTATAATTAAAAAATGTGAAAAAAATAATAATTTTACAGTTTTTACAAATCATTTTTTTTCAAGAATTTTATTACATTTTAAAGAGGATTAAAACAATACAGGGTTATAATTTTTTTTTTATATGGGACACGGAAGCCGTCAGCTGTGTCTGTGTCTTTCCCTGCAGCAGCTGAAAGTCGGCAGGAGGGAGAGAAACCGGTTTCCAGCTGCTACACAGAGTCACATAGGGCATTCTGTAATTGCCCCTCCATCTGACCGCACTGATTCCCTCTGCTGTTTGGGCCCCCTGTGAGCCCGGGCCCCCTACAAGAGGACTGGTGGCCCCCCCCTATCAGCAGCCCTGGGTAGAGATGAGTGTGGTTAACATGCCAGACACTCTATGGGGGTTATTTACGAAAGGCAAATCCACTTTGCAGTTGTAGTTTGCACTTGTAGTGCAAAGTGCACTTGAAATTGCACTGAAATTGCACTTGGAATTGCAGTCGCTTTAGATCCGAGGGGGACATGCAAGGAAAATAAAAAAAACAGCATTTTAACTTTCCCATGATTGGATAATAAAATCAGCAGAGCTTCCCCTCATTTCAGATCTACCCCTCAGATTTACAGCGACTGCACTTCCAAGTGCACTTTCAGTGCAATATCAAGTCTAGTTTGCACTTGTAGTGCAAAGTGGATTTGCCTTTTCGTAAATAACCCCCACGTGTCTGAAATGGGAGGTAAATACAAGCTTGTACATGATATGAATGAGTACTCATACCAAAGTGTTGGTTTTAGCTGATCAGTGAGTACATGGCCTCTTATTTTCCATGTCTGATAAAAGTCAAGACCTTATGTATTGCATATTTTCAGAGGACAGATGTATTCATGTTTAATACTTTAAACTCCACCAGAGCCATACCAAAACCTAAAATAGGTTTTTAGATCACAAATTAAAATTGTGCAACCTTGGAATATTTTGCTATTGCGCACAATGATATTCACGTATGTTGAAAATGATCTGCAGGGCTGGCCGTTGGGTATTTTACAGCACAAAGAGGCACATCAATCTTTAAAGTGGCTCTAAACTAAGTTGATAAAGGCAGTAGAAATGTACTTCTCACTTATGAAAGGCAGGTGCCATAGGGCCATATTCACGTAGGGCAGCGGCGGCGTAACGTATCCTAGATACGTTACACCGCCGCAATTTTTCATCGCAAGTGCCTGATTCACCAAGCACTTGCGATGAAAACCTACGCCAGCGGCCTCCGGCGCAAGGCGGGCCAATTTAAATGGGCGTGTGCCATTTAAATTAGGCGCGCTCCCGCGCCGGACCTACCGCTCATGCTCCGTTTCCAAACTCCCGCCGTGCATTGCGCATTCCCGGACGGCTTACGCAAACGACGTTAAATTTTGAATTTCAAAGGGGGAACGACGGCCATACTTTAGACAGTAATACGCTTGCTGACTAAAGTTAAGGCACCAAAAAAAACGACTAACTTTGCGACGGGAAACTAGCGTAGCGGCGACGTAGCGAACGCGAAAAACCGTCGTGGATCGCCGTAACTCCTAATTTGCATACCCGACGCTGGTTTACGACGCGAACTCCGGTATTGCATCTTAAGATCGGACAGTGTAAAACAATTACACCTGTCGGATCTTCTGGCTATCTATACGTAACTGATTCTATTAATCAGTCGCATAGATAGAACAACAGATACGACGGTGTATCAGGAGATACGCCGTCGTATCTGCTCTGTGAATCTGGCCCATAGTGCTCTGGTTCAGGGTCAAGTGACCTGAAGACAGCATATTTAAGGATAACTGGAGTTTCAAATCTACTAGGGCTACTTACCCTCACTCTCCATCGTTGATACATAAATGCCACAAAAGACCTCAGATCAGTGGATAACCTTTTGCCATCCCAGCTTTTGTGGCTCTTACAGATCAATATACTGAGTTGAATGACTGTGTTGTATTGTGCATGTGTGTTTTCGTGCAAGACCCTAATGGAGAAACCTGTCTGACCCTAATGGAGAACCTGAAAGTAGATAGCATAGGTTGCAGGTGCGGTGGAGGTCGCCCACTGATCTGAAGTCTATTGTGTTTTTTCAGGCGGAAGGTTAAAAGGGGGGGGGGGTGTGGTGTAGTTAACCCCATTCATTTTAAAGCCATAGGCCCGGATTCACAGACAGCGGCGCACATTTATGCCGCCGTAGCGTATCTCCTTTACGCTACGCCGACGCAGCGCAGAGAGGCAAGCATGGAATTCACAAAGCACTTCCTCCTAAAACTGAGCTGGGTTTCCTAGGCGTAAGCCGGCATGGGTGGAATTGAGCCATGCAAATGAGGCGTGACCCCAAGCAAATGATGGGCCGAGCGCCAGACAGATACGTATAACGAACAGCGCATGCGCCGTCCCGTGGACACATCTTAGTGCGCATGCTCACAATCACGTCAGAACAACTGCTTAAGATACGCCGGATCACTGCCTATGGCGTGAACGCAACCTACGCCTAGTCATATTCACGTCCAACGTAAACTACGTAAATTATGTGGGCTTGTGTTCCCTGGTGCAGCCCTTTGCATGGATGCTGCTGAGTTACACCTCCTTTATGGGGCATAACTTTACACCATACGTACAACTTACGCGCACCAGTCGTAGCCTGCGTCGGGCGCAAGTACTATCGTGAATCGGCGTATCTCCCTCATTTGCATATTTGAATAGAAAGTCAATGGGAGTGCCACATGCGTCCAGCGTAAATATGCGCAAACTCTACGCCGGCGTAGGCAAGTTACGTTGGTGGAATGAAGCCTGTTTTTAGGCGTATCTTAGTTTTGTGGGCACGGCGCACAGATACGATGGCGCATATTTGCACTTACGCGGCGTATCTCGAGATACGTCGGCGCAAGTGCTTTGTGAATACGGGCCAATGTTCTTAAATTCTGCTATAGCTATGTAGTGTAGGCATCATCATTGCAAAGTTTGCAATCTTTATTACTTCAGCTTAAGTCTCTCCTGATAAGAGTGCTCCATCATATCTATAGGCCTCGTGACCTAGAGCTAGAGCACCACATTCCTGCATTTTTTAAATGAGATAGGTAAGCCTCGGTTGTCTTCATTGCCCCCTCCTATGCCTGCTGGTGGCTATAGTTGCTAGCTGTATTGTGTTCTGCCCTCCGGAAGGCTTCCTGCGAGCAGAACACAAAATAGCGCTGCAGGAGAGATTTCCCAATCGTCTGCCAAAGGAGCCGTGCATGCTTCGAAACACGTCACCACCCACCACCTTCACCTGATGTCACATTGGCCGCGTGCATTCCAGCTGGGTTCCAGAACCCGTGCCGCCCTCTTTTCTTTTTTTTTGTTTACAAACGATTTTATTGTAGAAAAGGTCAAGGTACACAAAAAAGAATAACAAAGATGTTACAGAAATGTATACAGGTATCATTGATAATTAACATTGTACAGGAAGAAAGGGTTATGATTAGTAGTAGTTAATCTTGAACCAGGAGGGTGGTGTCCCAGAGAGACAATTTTTTTGATATTGGGGCATAGAATCATATAGCGTATGGTGAATTCTCTCTGAGAGTTTGATGTTTGTCATACGGTTGAGAATCTGTGGCCAGGTATTGGCGCTCCACTTCGTTACCCGTGCCGCCCTCTTTTCATCTTCACCTCCTCGCCAATCCACATCACCAGGGACTCTGACAGCTGCGGGACGTCTCTCTCTCTCTTCCCCAGACAGACGAGGATTACAGCGATCTGCATGAGGACATTATATGCCTATGACCTTTTACTATCTTGTAAGTGTTTTTAATCCCATTGTGCCTGTCAGGCCCCGTACACACGTCCAAGAAACTCGACGGGCAAAACACATAGTTTTGCTCGTCGAGTTCCTTGTGAAGCCGCCGAGGATCTCGGTGAGCCAAAGTTCCCCATTGACTAACGAGGAAATAGAGAACATGTTCTCTATTTGTGATGATGGGGTAAGTATTACCGCGCTTACCACAAGAGTGGGGGAAGGGGGAGAGAGAGGGGGTACAGCTGCTGCACTGGATGGTGTATCAAACAAAAAACAGATGAAGAATAAAGGGGTAGTGCTGCGCTATGAATGGGGAATGGGGTAACGTGCAAAGGAAGTGTGGCAAATCCTTAAATATGGAAAAAAAAATATATACTCTGACTAGTGATCATAAGTAACAATAATAAAGAATGGTAGTGGTAAATTCTAACAAGTAAATAACATCAAAATAAATGTGCTACAATGCAGCCAAGGCTAGCTGCCAAAGTGTGAAGTATTACAAAGTGACAGTGCAAGTGTCATATAAAGTAGTAAAAAATGTACTGATACACAATAGGGTGTACAACGTGCCAAGTACAACACACAACGGTGATTGTAATAGACTAAATTAAATGTCCATGCAGCAGATAACTGTAAACGTAACAACAGGCAAAGTCCAAAGTAAAAGTGCTGGTGTAGATGCCAAAGTGACGTGAAGAAAGGTTGATTTCAGGTGTTTTCTTCAGAAAATGTGAGGATGTCAGCATAAAGACCCAGGTACACTTTTCTGGTCATGTCCACATACGTTATCATCCAAATGGGCTGTAATCGGAAGGGTAGATCCCTCTCGATAGTCACATCCAAACAGGGACAGTGACTCGCATCCAGGGAGATAAAAAGTGCCAATAGTGTAGTATCGTTTAAAAAAGGAGTTTATTCAAACAAAATAAAACACTGGGTACTCACATTGTTGTGATAAAAAACAGGCATATAAAAACAGGGCGTTCGCCGACGTCACCTCCGGTACCTCTAGGTGGACTTTTTGTATCACTCATACGCGCATTCGTCACTTCTCGTGATCCTCGTCGGGTTCCTCGGCGAAAAGTGTACACACGACCGGGTTTCTCGGCAGAATACGGCTCCCATCGAGTTTCTTGCTGAATTCTGCCGAGAAACTCGGTCGTGTTTACGGGGCCTAATATATCTTTTAACCACTGCACTTAGAGGCACCTTGCTTTTTCCTACATGGGATAAAATACTTCCGTGGTCAAAACAGTAACAAAAACGTTGTTTTGTCTATAATTTTTTAACCTGAAATAATTAGATTTAGCATTTGTTAGTTAATAATAAACTGTAACATTTGTTAAACATGTTTTCTTTGATTTCTAGTAAACATGAGAATGATGTAAAATTCATAATCATATTGGACAGAAGATTGGATACATGGACGTCTGTGAAACTGACTCTCCAGAAATTATCTGTAAGTCACAAACTTAATAATTTCATACTTTGTTGTCATATGTCATAACGCAATTATCAGAAGTACTGTATCTGACAAAGATTGTTTGAAGGACACTTATACATAATTAGAGCTTACTAAAGGTATGCCATGTCAAGGTGAACTGTGATGCATATACAATGGGGCAGATCCACAAAGATCTGCACCGGCGCAGCATATCTAAGATACGCTATGCCGCCGTAACTTACTTGGCTTTGGTTTGAATCCTTAACGAATTTGCGCCGTAAGTTACGGCGGCGTAGTGTATCTCTCGCGGCGAAAGGGGGCGGAATTTAAATGCGGCGGGTAGGGGGCGTGTTTCATTTAAATGAAGTGCGTCCCCTCGCCGAACAAACTGCGCATGCGCCGTCCCTAAAATTTCCCGCCGTGCATTGCGCTAAATGACGTCGCAAGGACGTCATTGGTTTTGACGTGAACGTAAATGGCGTCCAGCCCCATTCACGGACGACTTACGCAAACTAAGTAACATTTTTAAAATTAGACGCGGAACGACGGCCATACTTAACATTGAGTACGCCACCATATAGCAGCTTTAACTATACGCCGGAAAAGCCGAACGGAAACGAGGTAAAAGAATGCGACGGCCGCTCGTACGTTCGTGGATCGTCGGAAATAGCTAATTTGCATACTCGACGCGGAATACGACAGAAAAGCCACCCAGCGGCCGCCGGAAAATTGCATCTTAGATCCGACGGCGTACTAAGGCGTACGCCTGTCGGATCTAACACAGATGCCGTCGTATCTTGTTTGGTGGATACCAAAACAAAGATACGACGCGCAAAATTTGAAATTACGCGGCGTATCAACAGATACGCCGGCGTAATTTCTTTGAGGATCTGCCCCAATGTTTGTAAAAGAGTACATGCTCTAACAGAGCTGAGAATTACTGCACAAGTATGATAGGTAAATTGTTTGGGAAAGTTTTGAAATCCTTGTTAAGGGTGTATGTGTGGCCTTTTCCTTGTTTCCAAAGTATTGTTTTGGTCAGGATTTCTTGTGAACTAAATACAGTAAAACCTTGGATTGTGAGCATAATTTGTTTCAGAAACATGCTTGTAATCCAAAGCACTTGTATATCAAAGCGAATTTCCCCATAAGAAATAATGGAAACGCAAATGATTAGTTCCACAACCATTTATTCATAAATCCTTCAGTTTATAGTCCAAAGAAAAAGGAAGGGGGTATATGTGCCCAGTAAGCAAGTGGTTAATGGGATAATAATGAAGCTGCCATACTTATAAAATCTCATATTTGTTTTCTATAATCAATCATTTTATTGACACTTTTCTCAAATATATGTTTCCTAGTTATAATTTATTTACAATGTATTATACTATAGCCCATGTATAACTATCCCCCGGTGAATGACAGCTGGCAGTGCGGAGGTTAACTTCCCTTGTCACATGCAGTCTTGGAAGAGCCAGGTGTGCATGTCTGGGCTGTGTGCGCAGAAGATGCTGCTGTGAGCCAGTGAACGCGTGTCTGCTGGAGATGAACATTAACGTTGGCGAATCAATGCAGGGCTCGATGTGTCCGTAGTTTGCTGGTCCTGAAGCTGCTGCTTTTTCGCAGTGCTGTGGTAATGGAAACGGCTGCAGCAGCACTGCTTCAGCTCACCAGCCACTTGGCAGTTTTTAAACACCAGCATCCAGATCGTATGTCACCCATGAAACCCTGACAATTACAAGAGGAAGATCATTGCTTAAACAAGCCATGGCAGAAGGAAACCCCCCGAGAGGAATGATGAGGTTCCGAAGGAATGCGGTAAGGGTTCTCTCTGCCTGCAATCTCTATAAAGCACATCCCAAGTTCAAGTCGTTCCGTACTGCAGCAGGGAGCATGTACAGAGCTCTGGCACAAACTGCTGCTGAACCGGACACATACATAATGCAGATTATACTCTGCAAATAGGAGGCCAAGTTTCTTCTGCCAGTAAAGGTTCACAGCACTTCCACATGCTCATTGCAGATCAGAGCTGTATTCACTTGTGCCATTGATGCTCATGTCTGTCCTTCTGGGCCGCTTCACATCTATTTATATTTGACCTATTTTAGAGATCAAGGCTTTAAATTCCTGCCTCCAGTTTTTGCTATATATAGCTCATAAATGTGTACCTTTTGATGAAAAATCACAGCTGCAGTTTGTAAAAGTTTACACACTGTTAGGTAGATTCACGTAGGGGCGCCTAACTTTAGGGCGGACTAGCCTAGTCTTTTTAGGCTACACCGCCGTAAATTAGTTAGGCTAGTAGTGATTCTTAAACCACTTACCTGCTAATTTTCGGCGGCGTAGCCTAAAACGAGCGGGCGTAAGCGCGCCTAATTCAAATGACTTGGAGGGGGGCGTGTTGTATTGAAATGAGGCTTGACCTCACGTTTTTTGACACTGTGCATGCCCCGGGCGACTACATTTCCCAGTGGGCATTGCGGCTAAGTAGGCCGTACGGGCCTATTGATTTCGACGCGTACGTAAACGACGTAAATCCCGATTCGCGGACGACTTGCGCAAACGACGTAAACAATTCGAACCTCGCGGCGGGAACGGCGGCCATACTTAACATTGTTATTCCACCTCATAGGTGGAATAACTTTAGGCGGCCTATCGCGTAAGGAAACGACGTTAATCGACTGCGGCGGGCTCGCGTTCGTTCGGGAATCGTCGTAAATGCTAATTTATATAATCTACGCCGGCCTCAATGGAAGCGCCACCTAGCGGTAAGCCAAAACATTGCAATCTAAGATAGGACGGCGCAAGCCGTCCTATCTTAGATATGTTTAAGTGTATCTCTGTTAGAGAATACACTTAAACATAGGTCGGCTTAGATTCAGAGTTTGGTCGGCTTATCTGTAGATAAGCCGGCCTAACTCTTTGTGAATCTACCTATGTGTTTTTTTTTTACGAATGGCAAATCCACTTTGCACTACAAGTACAATCTACAAGTGCAAAGTGCACTCGAAATTGCACTGAAAGTGCAGTCGCTGTAAATCTGAGGAGAAGATCTGAAATGAGGGGAAGCTCTGCTGATTTTATCATCAAATCATGTGCAAGCTAAAATACTGTTTTTCATTTTCCTTGCATGTCCCCCTTAGATCTACAGCGACTGCACTTCCAAGTGCACTTTCAGTGCAATTTCAAGTGCACTTTACACTTGTAGTTTGCACTTGTAATGCAAAGTGGATTTGCCTTTTCGTGAATAACCCCCTATACTAGGTGATTGTGCCACTAAGGGGGTTATTTAAGAAAGGCAAATCCACTTTGCACTACAAGTGCAAACTACAAGTGTAAAGTGCACTTGAAATTGCACTAAAAGTACACCTGGAAGTGCAGTCGCAGTACATTTGAGTGGGACATGCAAGGAAAATAAAAAACAGCATTTTAGCTTGCACATGATTGGATAACAAAATCAGCAGAGCTTCGCCTAATTTTAGATATACCCCTCAGATTTACAGCGACTGCACTTCTAAGTGCACTATCAGCACAATTTAAAGTGCCCTTTGCACTTGTAGTGCAAAGTGGATTTGCCTTTCGTAAATAACCCCCATAGTGTCATATAAGGACAAATAATTTTGGAATTGTGGGTAAAACTTGGACAAGAAGCTTGCTCTCTAGTATACTCTATATAGAACTGTTAACATATAGGCATGTTACTAAATAGGATTTTGATATAATTTTAATATATACAGTACATCGTTGTATAAGCAGTTTCTGTAAAGGCAAAATAGGTGTTTAAATGTTGTTTCCAGTGCGAGACCAGTTCATTTGTAGTGTCCACACACCAGTGCAAGACCAGTTCATTTGTAGTGTCCACACACCAGTACGAGACCAGTTCATTTGTAGTGTCCACACACCAGTGTGAGACCAGTTCATTTGTAGTGTCCACACACCAGTGCGAGACCAGTTCATTTGTAGTGTCCATACACCAGTGCGAGACCAGTTCATTTGTAGTGTCCACACACCAGTACAAGACCAGTTCATTTGTAGTGTCCACACACCAGTGTGAGACCAGTTCATTTGTAGTGTCCATACACCAGTGTGAGACCAGTTCATTTGTAGTGTCCACACGCCAGTGTGAGACCAGTTCATTTGTAGTGTCCACACACCAGTGCGAGACCGGTTCATTTGTAGTGTCCACACACCAGTGCGAGACCAGTTCATTTGCAGTGTCCATACACCAGTGTGAGACCGGTTCATTTGTAGTGTCCACACACCAGTGTGAGACCAGTTCATTTGTTGTGTCGACACGCCAGTGTGAGACCAGTTTATTTGTAGTGTCCACACACCAGTGCGAGACCGGTTCATTTGTAGTGTCCACACACCAGTGCGAGACCAGTTCATTTGCAGTGTCCATACACCAGTGTGAGACCGGTTCATTTGTAGTGTCCATACACCAGTGTGAGACCAGTTCATTTGCAGTGATCATTTGCAGTGTCCACACACCAGTGCGAGACCAGTTCATTTGTAGTGTCCACACACCAGTGCGAGACCAGTTCATTTGTAGTGTCCATACACCAGTGTGAGACCAGTTCATTTGTAGTGTCCATACACCAGTGTGAGACCGGTTCATTTGTAGTGTCCATACACCAGTGTGAGACCGGTTCATTTGTAGTGTCCATACACCAGTGCGAGACCGGTGAATTTGTAGTGTCCATACACCAGTGCGAGACCAGTTCATTTGTAGTGTCCATACACCAGTACGAGACCGGTTAATTTGTAGTGTCCATACACCAGTGTGAGACCAGTTCATTTGTAGTGTCCACACACCAGTGCGAGACCGGTTCATTTGTAGTGTCCACACACCAGTGCGAGACCAGTTCATTTGTAGTGTCCATACACCAGTGCGAGACCAGTTCATTTGTAGTGGAATGTAAAACACGGGCTATTATCTGCAGATACCTCAAGGACCACACAATAACTAGAAGCAGGTTGGGCACCAGGGCTTTAAAACCTGCCAGAGGTTCTTTTCCATACGTAGGGCCTCAAAACATGCTTTATGTAGTGCACCCCCAAAGGAGTATACATTTTGCCTTATTCCTCCAGCTTGGACACACACAGCCAGGAATGTAGCATTTTCTTCACACTTTCACTGGCTCAAAGGAACAGTCTTGGGTGTCTTATTTGAGTTTATTGGAACATAATTAGGTGGAGGGAGCATCGGATACCCCAGAACTGAAGAACTTAATACTTCTCTAGCTTGCTTAGCCACACAAAAGAATGTCCCACGGAATCCCTAGTGCTGGCAGGAGACTAGGACTTCCAATGGACCAGAATAAAGCTGCACAGCATTACTAACTTCCAGCATTGGGGTCAGTTACACTGCCATGGGATCATCGGTTGCCTTCTTCCGATATCCACTGGGCGCTCTCCATTGAGGGAGACATGAATTCACACTACCACAGGACAGCTGGACACTTTTTGCACAATGTCCTCCTGGCACTCTCCAGTGAGCTTCTTCAGACCCAAACTGCTTGAGCCTCAGCTGGGACCTCAATGTCTTCTAGATGGCACCTTCAGAAATCATGCGCAAGGGGCAGAGCCCCTACACAGGGGTCTCCTCTAGCAGGAAAGGCCCAGACTCTTTATGAGCTCCTCCGCCACCTTTTGGGCACACCTCCCCAGTGATTGGCTGGAGTTCCATAAATATTCAGGATGCTTGCTCTGTTATTTTTCTCACTATGCTTCTAGAATCCTCTAGAGTACAGGGACATTAATCAGAGCAGCAGCCTGTAGACACTGAGCAGGCCTAAATAATCAACCCCTGCTCCACTGATTACAGAGGAGCTAACTAAATTCATGTAACAGCATGCACTACTCTAGGAAGGTGCTACATTTACATGAGTAAAAACAGATGTTTTTGTTATCTAATATGTAAAGTTATTGAAACAAATATATTAATGAAGTAGAACATTATGTTGTTATGGTTTTTATACATTTACTTTGGAAAATAATGTATTTAAACTTTTAGAGCA
Source organism: Rana temporaria (assembly GCF_905171775.1). Taxonomy (NCBI): domain Eukaryota; kingdom Metazoa; phylum Chordata; class Amphibia; order Anura; family Ranidae; genus Rana; species Rana temporaria. The sequence continues at coordinate 73,133,931 of NC_053497.1, read as the reverse complement.
CATGTATGAAAGTTTAGTGATTCACTGAACACTGTCATTACTTCCATATGAGTTCTACTCCTCATGGGATATACTGTACGTGGCAATAGGTACACAAAACAATAATCCCTGCTATTTGTTTAAACTAAAAACAAAAATTTACGTGAAAAAATCTGCTCACACTAACACTCCCATATGTGTTCATAAAACTTAAATCAACAAAGCAGTGCTATACATAAAAAAAAAAAAAAACCCCATCAAAGTCATGCATTCATACATAAAACATATATGAAATGCTTTTACTTACATATACAGGCATCAGAAGTAAATACAATGGCCGGCTATATTAACCACTTCAGCCCCAGAAGATTTTACCCCCTTTCTGACCAGAGCACTTTTTAAAATTTGGCACTGCGTTGCTTTAACTGATAATTACGCAGTCGTTTGACGCTGTACCCAAGCAAAATTTGCGTCCTTTTCCCCCCCACAAATAGAGAGCTTAATTTTGGTGGTATTTGATCACCTCCGCAGTTTTTGTTTTTTGCCCTATAAACAAAAAAAGTGCAACAATTTTGAAAAAAAAAAAAAGTGGGCTAGATTCAGGTAGGGCGGCGCATTTGTACGGCGGCGTAGCGTATCGTATTTACGCTACGCCGCCGTAAATCAGAGAGGCGAGTGCTGTATTCACAAAGCACTTGCCTCCTAAGTTACGGCGGCGTAGCGTAAATGGGGCCGGCGTAAGCGCGCCTAATTCAAATGAGTATGAGGGGGGCATGTTTTATGTAAATGGGTGGTGACCCGACGTAATTGACGTTTTTTTACGAACGGCGCATGCGCCGTCCGTGTAAATATCCCAGTGTGCATTGTTCCAAAGTACGCCGCAAGGACGTATTGGTTTCGACGTGAACGTAAATTACGTCCAGCCCTATTTGCGAATGACTTACGCAAACGACATAAAAAACTAAAAATTTGACGCGGGAACGACGTCCATACTTAACATTGCGTACGCCTCATAGAAGCAGGAGCAACATTACGCCGGGAAAGCCTTACGCTAAATGACGTAAAAAAATTCCGCCGGGCGCACGTACGTTTGTGAATCGCGTATCTAGGTCATTTGCATATTTTACGACGGAAGCGCCACCTAGCAGCCATCGTAAGTATGCACCCTAAGATACGCCGGTGTAAATCAATGCTGAATCTAGCCCAGTATTTTTTACTTTTTGCCATAATAAATATCCCCAAAAGAAAAAAAAAATCTTCATCATTTTAGGCCAATATATGTAGAATATTCTTCTACATATTTTTGGTAAAAAAAATCGCAATAAGCGTATATTGATTGGTTTGTGCAAAAGTTATAGCATCTGAAAACTATGGGAAATATTTATGGCATTTTTAGGGAATTTTTATTATTTATTTTTTACTAGTAATGGGAACACATATGAGATTTTTAGCAGTACTGCGATATTGCGTCGGACAGATTGGAGACTTTTAACACTTTTTTGGTACCATTAGCATTTATACAGCCATCAGTGCTATACAAATGCACTGATTACTGTGTAAATGTCACTGGCAGGGAAGGGGTTAACACCAGGGGGCGATCAAGGGGTTAACTGTGTGTTCCATAAGTGTGTTCTAACTGTATGGGGATGGGAGTGACTAGGAGAGGAGATATATAGTTTTTCCTACTTAGTAGGAACAAACAACATGACTCCTCTCCTCTGACAGCTCAGGCATTTGTGTGTGTCATGAATCGCCAGTAATCCCTTCATGCCCTGTCTGTCTGCTTACCTGGTCTATGTTTGTCAGTCTTGGGCTGCACTCTCATACGTGCATGGTTAAGTAATCTTCCCTCAGCGTGGCTCCACCCTAGCCTCTACAGGATTCACTATTTAACACTGTGCTGTCCAAGCCTGCCTTGCCCGAGCAATATTGTGTTTGGTTTCCTGTTTGCCGTTCGCTCTACGTCTGTCTCTGTTACTTGGCTTACTCTCGACTATCCCTGCCTGCTTGTGACCCTGACCTTTGGCGTGTTGTCTGTTTATCCTTGTTTGCTAGTTGCCCTGATCTTTGGCATGTTCTCTGTTTATCCTTGTGTGCTAGTCGCCCCAACCTTTGGCTATCTCCTTATAATCTCTTATTGTCCTGGGCTGCTGCTTCCTCCCTATCCTCCTGTAGCCTACCGTAAGCGTGAGCTGGGAGACCCTGGGCCTGCGACCTGGAGCCAGTTACAGCGCAGTCCATCCTCACCACTAGAGGCTCTGGTAAACACCTGCTGGCTATTAGACTCCACGCCCTGGGGAATCTTATGCTCTAGCTCCCTGTGGGATCCGTGTTGGTGCTCCAGTGGACCTGCCTTCCTGAAACACCCAGAGTTCCATTCGCAGCAGTTAGCCGTAGGGTCCACTACCTTAGCGGACCCCAATGGTGTGCATCGGTCACCTGGCCTCAGGTGACCTGACAGTGTGTTTACTGGCCACACGCATTGGTCCGCCGTCTCCAGCGGCGCACGCGCCCTCTGGTAGGTGAAAAAGGGTAGGATGTACTCGTACGGGATTTCGCCCAGGAGAGCCATTGTGCCGCAGTATATCTGCGTTACATGGTCGGGACCCGGTTAAATGCTGCACTTCTTGGACATGTTGTGTGTGATGACGTCATCCAAATAGCCCCATCCCTATGTGTTTCGTTACTGGAACATGTGACTTCCTCATCCTCAACACCCAAAGATCTTTGTGCTCATACTCTTATAAATAAGGCATTGTTAGGTAAAATCAAAATCAGTTTAGTGCTACCTGCAGATTTAGGAAAATCTGAGAGGTGGAGGAAAGAAATCTGTGGAGTGTGGACTTCACATTCAGTTTACTACAGACTTGTAGTAAATTTTGTATGTTTGTTTTATTTGCCCAGCAAGCAAACCAGATGCAAAAATACATGCGTTTGTACAAATGCATTAATAGAAATGGGCCCTTAGAGATAAAAGAGCTAGGTGTTTCAAACTCAGACCTGACCTGGATCGGACCGAATTGTGGAGGCAGGTAAGGTGTTTCACCTAGGCAGGCACCCAAAAAGAGGTGTAAATGGAAAGCACCAATAAAAACCCCAAAGAGGAAACAATATTCCTCCTCTTAGGTCACCAATTTATAAAAAAACAAATACCTCTGCCCTTCAGCTCAACACAGTGCATACAGTTGCAAGAAATAGTATGTGGACCCTTTTGGAATGATATGGATTTCTGCACAAATTGGTCATAAAATGTGATCTGATCTTCATCTAAGTCACAACAATAGACAATCACAGTCTGCTTAAACTAATAACAAACAAAAAATTAAATGTTACCATGTCTTTATTGAACACACCATGTAAACATTCACAGTGCAGGTGGAAAAAGTATGTGAACCCTTATGTCTGCTGAAACTGGTCCAAGGACCAGTTTCCGCGGACATGTCTGACCGTGTGTAGGGCCTACCGGACCGGATTCCTGGGCTAGCGGACAGGTTTCCAGTGGACAAACGTTTCTTAGCATGCTGAGAAACTTGTCCGATGGAACCATGTCCGTCGGACATGTCCGATGGTCAGTATGACTCATCGGACATGTCCGCTGGTTATGACCTATAACCAGCGGCCCGAAATTCCGCGCATGCGTCAAATTGATTCGACGCATGCGTGGAAGCATTGAACTTCCGCGTCAGAGAACGTCGGTGTCATATACCTCACCGCGTTCTCTGTCCGTGGGGATTTTGGTCTGATGGTGTGTACACACATCAGACCAAAACCTCCCAGCAGACATGTCCGATTAAAACGGTCTGCGGACCGTTTTCATCGGACATGTCTGGCCGTGTGTACAAGGCCTATGCTTTGGGTCATTGGCCTGTTGCAACACCCATCTTCTGTTGAGCTTCAGCTGGTAGACAGATGGCCTTAAGTTCTCCTGCAAAATGTCTTGATAAATTTGGGAATTCATTTTTCCATCGATGATAGCAAACCGTCAAGGCCCTGACACAGCAAAGCAGCCCCAAACCATGATGCCCCCACCATCATACTTCACAGTTGGGATGAGGTTTTGATGTTGGTGTGCTGGGCCTCTTTTTCTCCACACATAGTGTTGTGTGTTTCTTCCAAACAACTCAACTTTGGTTTTATCTGTCCACAGAATATTTTGCCAGTACTGCTGTGGTACATCCAGGTGCTCTTGTGCAAACTGTAAACGTGCAGCAATGTTTATTTTGGACAGCAGTGGCTTCCTCTGTGGTATCCGCCCATGAAATACATTCTTGTTTAGTGTTTTACCTATTGTAGATTCGCTAACAGGGATGTTAGCATATGCCAGAGACTTTTTTAAGTCTTTAGCTGACACTCTAGGATTCTTATTCTCCTCATTGAGCAGTCTGCGCTGTGCTCTTGCAGTCATCTTTACAGGACAGCCACTCTTAGGGAGAGTAGCAGCAGTGCTGAACTTTCTCCATTTATAGACAATTTGTCTACTGTGGACTGAGGAACAGCAAGGCTTTTGGATATACTTTTATAACCCTTTCCAGCTTTATGCAAGTCAACAATTCTTAATTGTAGGTCTTCTGAGAGCTCTTTTGTGCGAGGCATCATTCACATCAGGCAATGCTTCTTGTGAAAATCAAACCCAGAACTGGTGTGTGTTTTTTATAGGGCAGGGCAGCTGTAACCAACATCTCCAATCTCATCTCATTGATTGGACTCCAGTTGACTGACACCTCACTCCAATTAGCTCTTGGAGATGTCATTAGTCTATGGGTTCACATACTTTTTCCACCTGCACTGTGAATGTTTACATGATGTGTTCAATAAAAAACATGTTAACATTTAATTCTTTGTGTGTTAATGGTTTAAGCAGACTGTGATTGTCTATTGTTGTGACTTAGGCCTCGTACACATGACCGAGAAACTCGTCGTAAAAGAAACATTGTTTTCCTCGACGAGTTCCTTGTTAGGCTTGTCGAGAATCTTGTCAAGCTTTCTTTGCGTACACACTGTCAAGACAAAATCTCGTTGTTTTCAAACGCGGTGACGTACAACACGTACGACGGGACTATAAAGGGGAAGTTTGATTCCACTGGCACAACCCTTGGGGCTGCTTTTGCTAATCTCATGTTACTGCGTGTTAAGTAAAAGTTTGGTAAGAGACGATCCGCCTTTTAGTCTGTTACAGTGTGATGAATGTGCTATCTCAATTACGAACGCTACTTTTACCGAAGGTGCGCTCCCGTCTCATACTTTATTCTGAGCATGCGTGGGTTTCTAAGCATACACACGAACGTGTTTCTCGTTGTAAACCAGCCCGACGAGAAACACGATGAGGAAATTGAGACTCCCGACAAGAAAAAAGAGAACCACAACAGTTTTCTCAATGAAAAACATACACACGACCGTTTTCCTCGGCAAAAAAGCTCTGCCACCAAGTTTCTTGATGGATTTTGTCGAGGAAAACGGTTGTGTGTACGAGGCCTTAGTAGAAGATCAGATCACATTTTATGACCAATTTGTGCAGAAATCCATATCATCCCAAAAGGGTTAACATACTTTTTCTTGCAACTGTAGATGTGTATGTACTGTGGTCATTAGAGCTCACTCAAAGTGTTCTGGGAGGATGGCTGTCTTTTCTTCAGCTCTGCTGGAAAAATTCTGATCGTTTTGATAGCTTTTTATTCGATTCTTCTTCAACCATTGTTCCTTTGATCAAAATTCATTACTACATCACTGCTCCATATGGTCTCTATAAGACAGGGGTGTCCGAACTTTTTTCAAAGAGGGCCAGATTTGATGAATTGATGATGCGCAAGGGCCGACCTGACATTCTTTGAACCATTATAATTCGGTCTAAGCGTGTTCGTCCGAGCACTAATACACTGCCCAACAAGAATTGTCATTGTGGCTGTGTGTGTTGAAGAGCTTGGGCGTGTTATTTGTATATATATATATATATATATATATATATTTATATATATATATGTATATTTATATATATATATGTGTGTGTATATATATATCTTTTGTGGCCCCCAACGAATCCCAGAGCGCCGCTCAAGACTAAGGATGAGCTTGGGTGTGTTATTTGGATATACCGTATTTATCGGTGTATAACACGAACAGGCGTATAACATGCACCTTCACTTTAAGAGGGACGTTTTTAGGAAAAAAAAATATTTTAAATAAGGAACTTTGAAGCAAATTAAGGGTCACAGTCCATCAATGCAGCCTGATCAGTACCCATCTGCAGCCTCACCAGTGCCCATCATTGCAGCCTGCACAGTGCCCAACAGCAGCCTTACCATTGGCAATTAATGCAGCCTGATCATTGCCCATCAGCAGCCTCACCTTTGCAAATGAATGCAGCCCACACAGTGCCCATCAGCAGCTGCTCCATTGCAAATTAATGCAGCCTGGACAGTGCCCATCAGCAGCCTCACCATTAAAAATTAATGCAGCTTGCACATTGCCCATCAGCAGCCTCACCATTGCAGATGAATGCAGCCTGCCTAGTTCCCATCAGCAGCCTCTCATTTGCCCACTAACACAGCCTCACCTTGTAAATTAATGCATCCCGAAAATCCTTGCTCATCTGCAGCCTCGTCAGTGCCGGAATACACAACGCCGCAATCTCCTGTGTACCGGGCGATCAGTCACACACAGTCCCACCTGTGATAGACAGAACAGTGGTCCAGTCCTGGGTCAGGAGGCGAGACTGTGTGTGACTGATCGCTGGGTATACAGGAGATAGCCACTCTGTAATATGGCAGTGCCCGCCCCCTCCTTCCACACAGAGATAGCAGGAATTGGCATATCTATCTTTTGTGGCCCCCCGCGGAGATCAGGGATTTGTTGGGGGCCACAAAAGTTATATATAGCTAAATTACCAGTGGGGCAGACTTTGGACATGCCTGCTATAAGGCATTTGGCATTTTCCCTAGCCTAGCTTTAGGCTCCATGTATGCTAGCTGCTCCTTAACTTTTACTGCCAAAGCTCCTAAACTCAACTCCATAAAAGCCTATGTGTCCATGTACACATAGGCTTTTAGGATCATTTAGAAGCTGCAGAGGTTAGAGGAGGTCATAGGTGTGCGCAGCCTATTGCATTAGGGTGTGCACCCCAAAGCTCAAACACACACTACCGATCACTCACGATGAAATGGGAAGGGGCCATTAAGTTACATAATTAACAGCCCCTTCCCCCACTCATCCTAAAACAGTCCTGCAGCAACAGCAAGAGGGAGAGGAGAGTAGGGAAGCCAGAAGCGCTGCAAGGGGAAGGAGGGGTGGACCTAGGCAGTAGGGGGAATCTGAGCTACACGCGGTGATTAGGGTGTGCCTGGGCACACCTGGCACACGCCTATGGAGGAGGTTCAACCTTCCATAGCCTCCCTCTCCTAAACGTGAAAGAATTGAACTCAGGATAGGAAAGTTTTAACCACCAGCTGTAAAACTGGCAAAATCACAGCATTATTTTGCCGCATTTTGTGTTTTTCTGCGGCCGGCGGTCAAAGCAGTTCAAGTATACATGAAACCTTAGAGTACTATGCTGGACATTGCAGAGCCAGCCTGGAAATTACATTCTGTACACTGTGCTCCACATTCAGCGCTTTCCAGGCCATGTGTTGGTAACAGGTTAGTCACACAGTCCTTTTCAAGTCCAGAGCCGTTGGCATTTCTGCAACGCTTGCCCAGTCTCTGAAGACTTACCCTGTATGTGTAGACTGAGCATAATGAGCTACCTCATTATTTGAACAGCTGGACACCTTTTGAATTTCCTGATACTGCTGTGTTTGACACAGGAGGGATTTACACTGAGGGCTTGTTTGCTAATGTCTTATCTTTCGTATAATACATTATTACAAATCTACCTTTAAAGAATGGGGGGAGGGTAATATTTTTTCCCATTCATACAGATTTTGTCACGGAACTGATTAAAATCTTCACCAAGCTTTCCTGGGTTGGAATTATACCTTTGCATGTGTGGTAACTTGCCTTAAATCCCATGTTACTGCAACATGCCTTTGACATGAAGGTCCCTTCCCCACGTTTGCAAGAAGTAATCTTTTCAGGTTCTTGGGTAGATTGCCCCCTGGACATTCAGGTGCATAAAACACCCCTTTGGGTTCTTGAGTTATTGTTTTCCCCTTGGTACTCTTTTCAGCTACTTACCCTGTGCCAGCACACAGATTAAATCATATATCTTAGTCAAGCACATCTGATAGCATAACATTTTGTAAAATAATTCCCGGTATTAGAGTCACTGTCCAACTCCTCCAGACCAATTAAGTGGTGGAGTTGGGAAGAGACATATAGCTAGATTCACATAGACCGCCTTAACTTTGCGGCGGCGTAGTGTATCGTGTTTACACTACGCCGCCATAAGTTAGCGAGGCAAGTACATGATTCACAAAGTACTTGCCTGCTAAGTTACGGCGGCGTAGCGTAAATCGGGCGGGCGTAAGCGCGGCTAATTCAAATTCAGCTGAGGGGGCGTGTTTTATGTTAATGGGGGGGTGACCTGACGTGATTGACGTATTTTACGAACGGCGCATGCGCCGTCCATGTACATATCCCAGTGTGCATTGCGGCAAAGTACGCCGTACGGTCGTATTGGTTTCAACGTGGACGTAAATTACGTCCAGCCCTATTCACGGACGACTTACGCAAACGACGTAAAATTTTCAAATTTCGACACGGGAACGACGGCCATACTTAACATTACTTTTCCAGCTATTTTATGGAATAACTTTAGGCCTGAAAGTGCGTTACGTAAACGGCGTATCTTTACTGCGTCAGGCAAGCGTAAGTTCGTGAATCGGCGTATCTACTCATTTACATATTCTAGGCCGACCGCAATGGAAGCGCCACCTAGCGGTCAGCCTAAAAAGTACACTTTAGGATACGACGGTGTAAGACACTTACGCCGCTTGTATCTGATCCTAATTTAAGCGTATCTGGTTACCAGAATACGCTTAAATTTGCGTCGGCGCAGATTCAGACTTAGGCTGGCGTATCTACTGATACGCCAGCCTAAGTCTTTCTGAATCCACCTAATAGTATCTCCAAGCATTCATAAGCCGTATGACTGCTTCTTCCTTGGATCATTGGAGATGTTTTTGAGTCATACATGGGTGTTTGTTTTTCCAAACACGTTCCATAAAAGTTGTAATAAATACCTTGAAAATGTAATATATGTGGGGTATCGTGAAGTAGGTATAGCAGTTGGAGCATCATTAGCATTTTATTAGAATGGTCTTACAAGGGAAGATTACGAAGTTGGGCATGCATGGAGATATCCCTTCTAAGAAGTTTGCCAAGGCATTTAACTGTCTCTGCTGCTGGTATCCTACTAGTAGGTAGAAAGGCTTGTGTGTAGAGCAGTGTTTCTCAACTCCAGTCCTCAAGGCTCCCCAACAGGTCATGTTTTCAGGATTTCCCTCAGATGAAATGGTTGTGGTAATTACTATAGCAAGGAAACTGATCTAATCACCTGTGCAAAATAATGAAAAGTCTGAAAACCTGACCTGTTGGGGCGCCTGTTGGGGCGCCTGGTGGGAGGAATTGTGCCCCAAGGGCCAGATAAAGGCTAGCAAAGGGCCAAATCTGTCCCTCGGGCCGCAGTTTGGAGACCCCTGTTCTATAGCATTAATGCCTGTGTACGTAAAAGAAGATCTTAAGCTAAAACCTTAATTTACAATGTGTCTAATTGGAAGTAATTGCAATCATATGTGAGTTAGTATTATTGAGCATGGCTCCGCTCCTGAGAGACTGACTGAAAATCAATCATTCACTATTTTAATATAGAATATGTTTGAATCAATCAATCACATTGAAGATCAGAAAAATCCAGACATTAGCAAATGTTACTTGATCCAGATGAATGCAGGGACAAAGTCTGATGGCAATTGTGTTTTATAAATGAGGTCAATCACATTTGGAGAAAAAGCCATACATGTAAAAGAAAAAAGAACAACGTATGCATATTGTATCCATTTGTTTTTCTGAGGTATGGAAAAATATGATGGGATTGATTCACTACAGGCCTGTGCGTAAATGGGAAGTCTAAGACTGGACGCACATGTGCAATTTTTGCTAGTGTTTGATCCCATAGATTTGAAGAATTGTGCTATCATTAGTGATTAATCACTACTACATGCTACACTTCATTGTTCTCCACTAGCAGGTAAATTACAACTTTTGGACAGAGTGGAGATGGATTAGAACACCTGTCAGTTTATATTATTGTCTGTGCCCCTGTTAAGGGAGATTCACCCTCTTTATTTGCCCTGTTTACAATTATCATTGAAAGTTAAAGTAAAAGAAAATACCAAATTTTGGGTTGTTCCCAGGAAAGTAATAGGGGGGGGGGGGGGAACAATGAGGACACTAGTTTGGGCAACCTGGGGGGGTGTTCAGGGATTTCCTTTCACTTTCTGTTTTGGCTATGGGACAGGAAGTGAAGGGAAATCTCCCCAGTGGGACACAGATGGCAACAAATAAACTGACCCTTCCCTACTCTATCCAAAATTAGAAAAAAATATTGCTTATAGTTCTCTATGTATAATCACACAATATTTCTCAATTTAGATTGGCATGCAGGAAAACTATATTTACCTTCAATATGATTGTTTTCTAAATGTTATCATTTTCTGCAAGTTCATTGCAAAATAGCTTTCCATTAATTCTCTTGTTTATGTTTTACTTGTAATTTAGCATATTTATATTTGTGTATATATTTCTTTCTTTTAAGCATTCATTTCCTGGAAACCTTCATTTGGTTTTGGTCTTGAGGCCAACTGGATTTTTCCAGCGCACCTTCACTGACATTGGATTCCGATATAGTCAAGAGGACTTCATTCTCAAGCTCCCGGTAGAGTATTTTTGATATTTTCTTTGCTTGACAACAGGTTTGTGATAGGCTAAAAACGCACTTTCTACCAAGCAAGTACAATTTAACAATTTATCTTGGCACAGTAATAACTGTTCAGCTGTTGGTTGAAGAAGCAGTAATAAGGCTGTAATCTTCCTTTGATAAGATTGGCTATAGATACTCCTAAGTTGGTCAATATGCCTGTGCCAGCCTGTAAATTGTATGTCAACCTTCTATTCTCTTTCTTTAGGTGGTTATGATAAGTTCTGCATCTGACTTATTAAAGTACATAGATGAAAAGCAGTTGACACCAGAATTCGGAGGCACACTTGAATACCGACATAGGGATTGGGTTGTCTTTCGAACGGTATGTCTTCATCAATCGACTACAAAACTAAAAGTCAGAATGATATGATATTATATTATATGAAATCAGGCGTGCAAAAATTGTAATTTTCAATAGTATTAGGTTTTTCATAAAAAATGTTTTACAAAAGCAACCTGAGAAACTAGTACAAGGAGAACATCGTTCAGCAGATATTAACATTCTCTTAAAGATATTCCACATAACATACCCTGAAACACATGCCGATAAGAGCTTGAACAAAAGTGAGCACAAATAAAAGCGTGGTATTGGACTGTGAAGGGAGGGTCACTACCATGATCTATCATCATAGTGTTCACCACTGTTAGAAGGGAAAAATGCTCATACATCACCAATATGTCCTCCAGATGACACAAAAATTACATGTTGTTAGGGGAAGAGAGAAATAAATAAAGAAAAGGAAAGTATAAAGAAAAGAAAACCACCCGCCTCTATTGCCACCAAAAGTCCCCTTGCTATTGAGAGAAAGATTGTGTACTGTAGAATCCAGGGATTCCTGACCTCCTCAAACTTTGATTGCCTATCTCTCACTACACTAACCATTTTTTCATTAAATATTACCCAGGTTAGTTTACACTTCATCAAACATAGGTCTACGACATAACTCTTCCAGGCCGTAGCAATTGCAATTTTAGCCAATAAGAACATAAAGTAAATGAATGTTTCAGTATGTCTGGGAATATTATCAACAGGTTTAGAAATGCTTTTATCGATTTTTCACTATAGTGACTTAACAAGGGAACAGGGAATGCACTTGCATGCAAAACCATAGGCCCTTGGGACAGGTCCACCAAATGTGTAATATGGTTCCCACCTGACCACATTCTCGGAAACAATAGGTAGAAGACCTGGGGTACATTTTAGAGAAATGTACGGGGACTAATTACCATCTAGAAATAATGGTAAGAGTTAACTACTGTATGGGGCTGCATTGTTTGTGTAGCATTGCTCCCATAGTCGCTGATGTCCCGGTTCCCCACTGCTGCACAGCCAGTCACATAGCATTACCTTCATTCACTCCAACTCAGAAAACAGCCCTTGGCTGGTTTTTAATTTTTTATTAGGGGATGATAACTTGGATGGGGTAGAGAATTATGGGATGCCTAACTTGAAAATGTCCAAAACACTGAACCGGGGACAACTTCCTCCCTATTTACAAGAAAAGTTCTCTTCTTCCTTCCACCTGCACCGTGCTGATCTACTCACTGTCTCTGCTTGCTCCTTCCTGCCAGCTCTCTAGCATGAATCCTTCCACTGTCTCCTGTGTTGGGATCCTTCCAGCTTTCGTGAGCTCCCAGCCCGAGGTACAACCCCTCCCCGGCAGGGGTTCCTAAAGGGCCACCACCAGCCTCTCCTCAGCACTGCTTCTCCATGTTCCACCTGATTACCCTTGCTGGCATGTCTAAGGACTATTTATAGGTTATCCCAATTGCCTGGCAGCCCACTTCTGTTGATTGGCTGAGAGCCCATAAATATTCAAGGCATCAACTCCTAACCTCCGCCCTCCAGTTTTAGAAAGTTCTCCAACCTTCTAGATATCAGGGGGAGGCACCAGCGAGCTGCCAGGATGAATCAACCAGCCCTTGCTTCTAGTAACCCTGATCCAATTCAGTGACTCAGGTTCATTCCTGGACAAAAAATGCCTTTACCTAATCTCACTTCTAGTAGCACGCACTAGAGAGAGCTACACGTGTGAGGATTACTTGGTATTATGGGTACACAAGAGCAGACTTGTATGATGTTCATTACAGACCCAGAATATTATTGCTGTTTTTTTCTTTCAAATATCAGTCCAGAAACAAGCCCAGGCAGAGTAGTAATATTCTACTTACAAATAATTACCGGTACATACACTTACATAATCTTTACTAAGAACTTTTTATACATGTGTTTTTATCCTGATTTTTTTTGAATTTATATAAATAGAAACCAATCCAAATGCACGCCAACGCCTTTTGACGTCTTTATGATGCATCAGTTTTTATGATGCACTGCTTACAGTCGCTCCATGTAAGCTGATCAGTCAGCATGATGAAATGGAAAAGATTTTTTGTTAGGTCCAAGACCCGCAGAATAGCTGTTCTCCTATTACAGGTATAGCAGGTGGAATATGAAGACGCTAGTGCCTTTAGTCTTCAGCATCCTCTTTTATTTAGTTACAGATGATGATTGTTAAAGTGTTTGTTACCCCAGCATTTCATATTGCTGATATGTGCCTGCTGTACCATGTACTTGTATGAAAAACTATCCTGTTCTCTTTGTATTGCTTCCTTTGTGTGAAATCCCCGGTTTTCCTGCCAGTCCCTCTTTCCTATTAAAAAAACTGACCACACTAAGCAGGAGAACACACTGTGGTCAGTTCCCTAGCTGTGCTGGGAACTCAGCCTGCTCCCCTCCAATCAGACTTGTCCTGCCCCCCCCCCCCGCACAGCCTTTTTCTGGGAAGATCAGTGTGCTGTTGCTTCTCCTCCCCCAGCTCTTAGGCCCCATTCAGACCTGAGCTTGTGCTTGAAGCTTGTAGCTCTAAAACGCTCAACATGACAAATCATATTAATTTTAATGGCCCCTGTTCCCATCTGAGCTTTCTGTTGCCTGAAGAAAAACGCCTGAAGCTCAAAAAAGTACATGAGCTTCTTATTGGCAGATTACAAGTGTTTTGGGCCCCATAGACTTCGATAGAAACGCTGACTTTAGCGTTTTACAAGCTTTTTCTGCTAAAATAGCAGCTCTCCACCCCTAATTTCTTCTCTCTCTCCTTTCTCTAGTGCTTTCTATTGGCTAAACAAAAATGCCTGAAGCTTGTAATGTACTTCAGAAACACTTAAAAAAACACTTGTAAAAGCTGCAAACCAGATTTAAAAAATGCCCAAAAATTGCAGTAAATCAATAAATCGACACCTTGTAATAGTTGCAGCAGGTATACAAATCTGGAAACTCAAACCCAAAGACTTCACCATGTGAGATATAAGAGACAGCATCCACCAAGAACTGCCCAAGTTTTTGATATAACAGCCTTTTTTTTTTTTTTTTTGTATATTATCTTTTTATTTATACATTTTTCGGATTAACCGCATATAAAGTCGGTGTCTCCACCTTGCATTTCCATTTTATACCAAACAAAAACATACAAACCTTCCCTGAACCCCCTCCCCTAAAAAAAAAAAAGAGAACATTTTTGTATTATATATATATATATATATATATAGATAGATAGATAGATAGATAGATAGATAGATAGATAGATAGATACAGTTGTGCTTATAAGTTTACATATGGCAGAATTTATGATTTCTTAGCCATTTTTCCAAAAAAATGAACAATAACACAAAAACATTTCTTCCACTCATGGTTAATGTTTGGCTGAAGCCATTTATTATCAATCAACTGTGTTTACTCTTTTAAATCATAATGACAACAGAAACTGCCCAAATGACCCCAATAAAAAGTTTACATACCCTGGTGATTTTGGCCTGATAACATGCACACAAGTTGACACTATGGGGTGTGAATGGCTATTAAAGGTAAACGTCCTCACCTGTGATCTGTTTGCTTGTAATTAGTGTGTGTGTATAAAATGTCAATGAGTTTCTGGACCCCTGACAGACCCTTGCATCTTTCATCCAGTGCTGCACTGACATTTCTGGATTCTGAGTCATGAGGAAAGCAAAAGAATTGTTAAAGGATCTGTGGAAAAATGTAGTTGAACTGTATAAAACAGGAAAGGGATATAAAAAGGATATACAAGGAATTGAGAATGCCAATCAGCAGTGTTCAAACTCTAATCAAGAAGTGGAAAATGAGGGGTTCTGTTCAAACCAAACCACGGTCAGGTAGACCAACTAAAATTTCAGCCACAACTGCCAGGAAAATTGTTTGGGATGCAAAGAAAATCCCACAAATAACTTCAGGTGAAATACAGGACTCTCTGAAACATGTGGTCTGGCTGTTTCAAGATGCACAATAATGAGGCACTTGAAGAAAGATAGGCTGCATGGTCGAGTCACCAGAAGAAATCCATTACTATGCAAATGCCACAAAATATCCTGATTACAATAAGCCAACCAGCACAGAGACAAGCCTCAAACATTCTGGCACAAAGTTATTTGGAGTGATGAGACCAAAATTTAGATTTTTGGGCACAACCATAAACGCTACATTTGGAGAGGAGTCAATAAGGCCTATGATGAAAGGTCCACCATTCCTACTGTGAAACACGGAGGTGGATCGCTGTTGTTTTGGGGATGTGTGAGCTACAAAGGCTCAGGGAAACTGGGGTATGTAAACTTTTGATCAGGGTAATTTGGGTAGTTTCTGTTGCCATTATGATTTAAAAAGAGTAAACACAGTTGATTGATAATAAATGGCTTCAGCCAAACACTAACCATGAGTGAAAGAAAAGTTTTTGTGTTATCAGTCATATTCTCTGAAAAATGGCCAAGAAATCATAAATTCTGCCAGGGTATGTACATTTTTTAGCACAACTGTATATGCTGTATATATACACACACATTATTTCAGTTCCTACCTATTTTTCTGTAACACATTGTTTAACAGTTTTGAATGTTATTGTTTTCCTTGACAACCTGAAACAGGCCATTGAAGGTTTTGCGTTGACAGTGAAGGAAATTGCTCAGATGCTGCAGGCCTTCGGTACAGAATTGGCTGAGACAGAATTACCCGGCGATATATATTCAATTGAACACATTCTAGCAAACCGCACGGAAAAATACTGCCAGTTGAAGGTATGTTTAATTGGATTTTATGAAGACAGATTACTGCAACACTTGAAAGAACAGCACTTTATTGTGTACAATGCACAGTTCCTGGGAAATATATAAGGCCGAAGATAAAAAAAATAATCCATTGAATACTTTTTTCCTGTGTATGCAGTTTTTTTTATTTACTTTGTAACTTGTACATTTAAGGACAACCTTTACTTGCGTCCTGATACTAGTGATTGTGTTTGCTTGTCTTACACTTGGCCAGTACCAATACCAAAATACAGTTGTGTCTTTATTTTAATAGGCAGAGCAATTTTCAGCAAACTGCAGCAGCCAATCAGCAACTATCTTTGTAGTATTCTGACCTCACCAAAATGATGAAAACCACTCTGGCTAATTGTTCTGGTTACTGCATATACTGTAATTACTTTTTACACAAAATAGCAGTACTTACAGTATGTTTGAAGTGCAGTAATCCACATCAGCCAATCAAATTTCAGGTAGTTGTAGTCAGATCAGTGAAAAGTAAATTCTGATTGGTTACCATGGATTATTGCATATTGTGTCATGCTCAAAGCCTTAATAAATAGTCCTGCTTGTGTTAAGAGCTCTGTATATACTGTATAATGTACTGATATAAGGTACAATGGCTCACTCTAAGACCATACCCTCATATTTGATAAAATTGGAAATGTCCTATTGTGTATACTTATTGTGGTGTGGTACTTATGATGAATGAAAAGTGTCTTTTGCACTGATGACTGCTATGTTCCTGTTCCTTAAAATCTTTATTCCTCTGTGGTGTATGCAGGCCCTCCCTTATTTAGGAATAAAACTAACTTCCGACGTCTCTACCCTATATAAAGCAAATTATATTCCTCTTCTTACCTCTAAAGCTTGTGACCTGAAGAATTAGCAGAACCACTCCCTTTCCTGGATGGGCAAAATAGGAGCGATCAAAATGACGACACTCCCCAGAATCCTTTTATTACTTTAGGTCATTACCAATACCAGTTCCCACAACCTTTTTTCAAAAAACTGCAATCAATAATCTTTAAATTCATTTGGAGTCCAGTGTGTTTGCAGAGTGGCTCGTTCTTCTTTGTTTGCCTCAAAAGGTCGGAGGGGGGGGCCTGGGTGTCCCCCACGTCTTGCGTTATTATAGAGCAGCCCAACTAGTGCAGCTTTACCAAATATTTTCTATGACATATCAACCTGATTGGGTAAAATTAGAGGCCCAAGCTAGCACTTCGCTCCCTATTGACCTTCTACTCTTGATTTCCTCTAAAGAGTGTAGGGCCATTCTCAGTCCTTCCCTCTTACATTCTTTGAGTCTCTGGGACAGGGTGTGTAAAATATATCCTCTGAAGTCACCCCACATCCCAGTGGCCCCCATTTTCAGAAACCCACAATTCTCCCCTGGGCAATATCTGCAACAGTTCACATGGTGGATTAACAAAGGCCTTTACAGGATAGCTAATTTTATAGATCATAAAGGAATTAGAAAATCCCCATATTTTCTGGAGACTTTAAAAATGACCCCGTCGGAGGCACTTAGACTTCCCCAAATTATTCAGTTTTTACAGGCTACGTGTCAAGATCAGGGTGACATCACTACACAGACTTATTATGAAAAAAATGTTTTAGTGGCCCTAGGACGCATGGTAGTATATCATAGCTGTATACTCTGTTCACAAATTGGCGTTCTAAACTCTCTTACCAACTAGCTTGGGAGTCAGATCTGGGGGAGACTATAGATGAGGACGTATGGTTCCGGTGGTCGACCATGTCGCACAGGCGAATTTTAAATACTTCCCTAGTGAAGGCTAATTATGAGGTATTGTCATGATGGTACCTTGTACCCACGAGGTTGGCAAAAATCTACCTGGATCCCCTCTGTGGTCAGGATGAAAGCATGCTCCATATTTGGTGGACATGCCCAAAAGTAAAGCGGTACTGGATAAGAATATCCAACCTGGTATATTCAGTGACCGGATTGAATATTCCTAAAAATGTTAAGACGGTGCTATTTTCTGACCTATTGAGTGAGTTACCTAAAAATCTTAGGCAGCTAAGATCACCATAGCGAGAGCTTGGAAAACTCCTGTGATAAACATAGCAATAGTAAAAAACAAAAACTCTCCTGGATTATGATTAATGAAAAATTAGCCAGTATCCTCCGTGACCAACAACATTGTTTTGAAAAGGTCTGGAACCCCTGGACTAGATATCTTCAGTCCCCATAGGGGGAGGGGCTGGTGTTCTGGAGTGTGGAGATCGGTGGCAAATCCTCTTTCATTTAATTTCTACTATGAGTTACAATTTTGACCTATTCTTTCCCTCATTATTTTTTATTATTTCTCTGTATGTCTCAGAAAGGGCTTTAAGGTTGTTTTTAACTTGGCACATGCTTAGAAATGTGGTGTTTTTTAAATTGCATAGGCAAATTTTGTCTATTTTCACCCTTCCTAGGGACCAAATATTAATATTATTTCTAAGTTGTTATGTTGATACATATTTTGCTTACATTGTACAGATTACTTTGACTGTTGCACAGTGCATTTTATAGCATTCACCTAGGCCCCTCGGGAGCAAATAGTCGGTAGTTATGATATTTTATAGTTCTATCACCACTAGAGTGTGCTGAATTTGATCTTTCTTATTGTAACACCATGATTTTATATATACCTGGACTATTTTGCATGTCATTGTTTACCTAAATACTTTTCAATAAAAATTGATTGGAAAAAAAATCTTCATTCCTCTGCCCTCTCACATACCCCATGTAGTAATAAAAGCAGTGGACAGTGCTCTGTGAATGGAGGACAGGTGGATAATTGAAAGGTTCACCTCTTCAATTCATAAAACACTTTTCATTATAAGAAGTATAGCTTTTATTGATGGGACAAAGAGGCAGAAACTGTCAGGCCCCGTACACACGACCAGTTTCCTCGGCAGAATTCAGCTTCCGAGTTTTTGGCTGAATTCTGCCGAGGAAACTGGTCGTGTGTACACTTTCGGCCGAGGAAGCCGACGAGGAGCTCGGCGAGGAAATAGAGAACATGTTCTCTATTTCCTCGTTGTTCTATGGGAGCTCTCTCCCCGCCGAGCTCCTCGGCGGCTTCAGTGCTGAACTGGCCGAGGAACTCGATGTGTTTGGCACGTCGAGTTCCTCGGCCGTGTGTACGAGGCTTGACACGTGACTGTGACCGGTCCAGCCACTTGTACCAACCCCTGCACTACCAGAAAATCACAGCTGGAGAAGTATTGGGGGGGGGGGGGGATTGACAGGAAAATTAAAAGTTGAACAAAAATAGCAGCCACAAGCACATGGGACACTTTTTATTCAATGTACCGGTAAGTGCTTTACCTGGTGCTGATTTAAAAAGCATTTCACTAAACTTAAGTTTTAAAATGCAATCTCTTCAAATGCTTTTACTGAATATATTGCATGATTTTACGGAATATCTGCACATGAAAAAAATATACAGTAAGATGCAATGAAAAATGATTTTGTATAGAAAGCCTAAACAATATTGCACTGTGTAATGGTTGGGGGGCATGCCTGAGGTCCAACATGTAGCAAAACTGTCATTTCCATACAGCATATACATTGGATTCTAGATTTCCTGGGGTGTTCTAAGAAGGAATGTGTGATAGGGCAGGGTTATATCCTCTCACTTTGTGCCATTTGTGTTAATATCATCCTCCTGTGGCAGCTTGTATTGGCTTATTTTCTGTCAGGTTAACCAATGTACATTAAAGCATCTCCAAATACATTTGTAGGATGCATCTTTCTTGATGTTAGACTCGGGAATGGATGTAACATATTTTCTATTGATCCAATTGACCATACCTAATTCTGCTTATCAAGTAATCATTGACCTCTCAAACGGCATATATAGCCACATTCTTCTGCTCCAGGGTGGCCAGGAGTAAATGGACCTTAAGCCTCGTACACACGCACGGTTTTCTTGGCAAGAACCAGCAAGAAAACTGCTGGCAGAGCTTTCTTGCTGAGCAAACAGAGCGTGTGTACGAGGCTTTGAGGTTTCTCGTCAAGAAAACTGCCCAGAATCTAGATGAGAAAAATAGAGAAGCTGCTCTCTATTTTCTCATCATGAGATTCTCGGCAGTGTTTTCTTGCCGAGAAACCCGAGCGTGTGTATACTTACCTCTCCATGGAAACCCGCGCATGCTCGAAATTACTTTGACGCATGCGCGGTAGCTTCCAAGGCATAGGTAAGGTGAAGCAAGATGGCGACAACGGCATTGAATGTGACGAGCGCATGTAACAGCGGTTATTTTGAATGGTGTGTCTGTACACTCGGCCTGGCAAGAGATTCTTGCCAGGAATCTCGTCAGGAAAAAACTTTTTTTTCCTGGCGAGAATCCGGGCCGTGTGTACAAGGCTTCAGGTTTTTTTCTCGATCAGGTCCACCTGTCAGTTTTTCAGGCTGACCTGATAGGAAGGTTCATTCATCGCTTTGGACAGGCAGGTGTAAACTGACTTAGTCATCTTCTGTTTAAGCAGATCGGATGTATCTGAGTGTAAATGGACATCAGAGTTTGTTTAATCCCGGCCGCCCATAGAGCAGAGTGGGCTCTGCCCATGTCCACTCTGCAGATACTGAGCAGACACAGATGTGTCAATTCAAGATAAGCAGGTTAGGAGGGTCCTTCTCGTGAGCACACTTAAAATCATTACAGCATTTGTGTATAGTGCTCTCTCTTTGTTTTTTGTTCATGTAGAAAGACATCACATCTGTAATGAGAGAAGGGGGATTATTACTGAACAGTTTTGAAGGACAAAGCATAAGTTTTGTCAGTGGACAGCAAGTCTGTGAAAAACCTGGAGACTGCGATACCGTGAACAGGTGAAATAAATAATTTGTCCACATTTTACTATAAAAACCAATATACCCATGATAAAATGTCTGCACATAGCTGTTTTTATTAGTAGTAGTATTTTATGTCCCCAATTTAATTTTTTTATCTTATCAAGTTCTTGATTTCATTTTAATGTGTTATTACACGCCACATTGGAAAAAGATTAGTATAAGGCCGGGTTCACACCTATGCGAATTGGTTGCGGCTTAAACTGCATCCAATTCGCATAACATTATAAAATACATTGATTTCAATGAGGCTGGTTCACATATGTGCAAAGAATTCGCACTGCGCATTGCCAAAAAAAACGTGTGCCTTTTCTAGGCAATGCGGTGCGAATTCAGGCCCATTATCTTCTATGGGCACGCATTTGATTCGCACATGTGTTCATTTCTCATCAGGATTTCTCTCATTCACCTCAATACACTTCCCCCCTCCCCTCTCCCAGGTCTCCAAATTCGCAGCTAAAACGGAGATGATCTGCTGAACAGTTCTCTTATCTCTCTGCAGAGATAAGAGAGCTGAAATTCTCACCGCACACGTGTGAATCCAGCCTCAGGGTTTAGATTAGTATAAGGGTCAGTTCACACCAGACGCAGTTCCTTTCAGTTCCGTGTGCTTTTTTTCTGCACAAAATGCATGCGTGTTTTCCATGTATTCCAATGGCTCTAGTTCACACCATGCAGTCAGTTTCTGGTCAGTTTCTGCATGGTGTGAACTAGAGCCAACTAAAGCCATTGGAATACATGGAAAACACTGTGCATGCATTTTTAGTGCAGAAAAAATGCACACGAAACTGTACGGAACTGGTGTCTGGTGTGAATTGGTACTAAGGCCTGATTCACACCTATGCGAATTGAGTGCGGCTTAAACCACATTCAATTCGCAGAACATTTCTAAATACATTGTTTTCAATAAGGCTGGTTCACATATGTGCGATGCATTCGCACTGAGCATTGCCGAAAAAACGTGTGCGTTTTCTAGGCATTGCGGTGCAGCTCAGGTGCGAATTCAGGCCCATTATGTTCTATGGGCACGCATCTAATTCGCCAATGTGTTCATTTCTCTTCAGGATTTGTCTCATTCAGCTCAATACACTTGACCCCTCCCCCTCCCCTCTCCCAGGTCTCCAAATTTGCATCTAAAACGGAAGTGATCTGCTGAACAGTTCTCTTATCTCCCTGCAGAGATAAGAGAGCTGAAATTCACATCAATGTTGTTCTGCAATTTGACAGGATTGACTTTGAGTTTTATAGAAGTACATACAGTACATTGTAATGTTGAATTGTTTAGATTATATTTGAATTGGTTAAAGAAGTTGGGACAGAAGAAGCTGTGTTTTATTTATTTTTTTGCTTAAAGTGTCAGTCCATCCAGAACCCATATTTCAGTTTTGTCAGGTGCTGAAGAATTAAACCCACCCGGCAGTGATTTTTAGTTACTGAGATATCAGTGATTAAAGGAAACCTGTGCCCAGAATATGCACACAGGGCTTGTTCACACTAGCTGCATGCTAAACCATTTGTGAATATGGAACTGCAGCATATGTCCATGTTTGATTCTGCAGCTCCCGTCCTTTCACCCACTTAGGCCCCATACACACGAGAGGATTTATCCGCGGATACGGTCCAGCGGACCGTATCCGCGGATAAATCCTCTCGAGGATTTCAGAAGATTTCTATGTGATGGCGTGTACACACCATCGCATTGAAATCCGCGCGGAAATCCTCTGGCGATGACGCGTCGCGCCGTCGCCGCGATTATGACGCGGCGACGGGCGCGACGCTGTCATATAAGGAATTCCACGCATGCGTCAAATCATTACGACGCGTGCGGGGAGTCCCTTTGGACGGATGGATCCGGTGAGTCTGTACAGACGAGCGGATCCATCCGTTGGGATGGATTCCAGCAGATGGATTTGTTGAGCATGTCAGCAAATATCCATCTGCTGGAAATCCATCCCAGGGGAGATTTATCCGCGGATAAATATCCGACGGAGTGTACACACCATAGAATCT
The DNA here is from genome assembly GCF_905171775.1 of Rana temporaria. Taxonomy (NCBI): domain Eukaryota; kingdom Metazoa; phylum Chordata; class Amphibia; order Anura; family Ranidae; genus Rana; species Rana temporaria. Next base: position 73,111,071 of record NC_053497.1, on the reverse strand, counting down.
ATCCGCAGAAACCCATTTGATGGGATTTATCTGCGGATAGATTCTATGGTGTGTATGGGGCCTGACTCTTGAAGGTATTTTGAGACCAGGGATATAAGTGGGGCTGAATCAATTGGCTTAGCATGTCCTTCTGCATCAATTGCATGTATATATAGGAATTTAAAAAGTTGGCTATAGTTTGAAACGCATTGTAGGGCACCTCTAATCACTGCATAGCTAGATAATATACAGTATTTCCATATAACAGAGATCTACATAATTTGATATCATTCCTGATGAATCCCTGTGTTTTACAGGCTTTTAGCACAGTTACATGAGATGGAATGTGCATTTGATGGATTTTGGGAGAAACACCAGCAGAAAATGGAGCAATATTTGGAACTGTTGAAATTTGAACAGCACTTTGAAGAGGTACAGTGATGCCTTATAATATATAAGAACATGACTGTGTCTGCAGACTGATATTGTTTTCCTTTACTACAGTTGTGCTTATAAGTTTACATACCCTGGCAGAATTTATGATTTATTGGTGATTTTTCAGAGAATATGAATGATAACACAAAAATATTTCTTTCACTCATGGTTAGTATTTGCCTAAAGCCATTTATTATCAATCAACTGCTCTTTTAAAATCATAATCACAACAGAAACTACCCAAATGACCCTGATCAAAAGCTTTGGCCTTATAACATGCACACAAGTTGACACAAAGGTCAATACGTTTCCGGACTCCTGACAGACCCTTGCATCTTTCATCCAGTGCTGCACTGACGTTTCTGGATTCTGAGTCATGGGGAAAGCAAAAGAATTGTCAAAGGATCTGCGGGAAAAGGTAGTTGAACTGTATAAAACAGGAAAGAGATATAAAAAGATATTCACGTAATTGATAATGCCAATCAGCAGTGTTCAAACTCTAATCAAGAAGTGGAAAATGAGGGGTTCTGTTGAAACCAAACCACAGTCAGGTAGACCAACTAAAATTTAAGCCATAACTGCCAGGAAAATTGTTTGGGGTGCAAAGAAAAATCCAGAAATAACTTCAGGTGAAATACAGGACTCTCTGAAAACATGTCGTTTGGCTGTTTCAAGAGGCACAATAAGAAGGCGTTTGAAGAAAGATGGGCTGCATGGTTGAGTCACCAGAAGAAAGCCATTACTATGCAAATGCCACAAAGTATCCTGCTTAAAATAACCAAACAGCACAGAAACAAGCTTCAAACCTTCTGGCACAAAGTCATTTGGAGTGATGAGACTAAAATTTAGCTTTTTGGCCACAACCATAAACACTACATTTGGAGAGGAGTCAACAAGGCCTACCATGAAAGGTACACCATTCCTACTGTGAAACATGGAGGTGGATCACTGATGTTTTGGGGATGTGTGAGCTACAAAGGCACAGGGAAACTGGGGTATGTCAACTTTTAAAATTTGTAAATTTGTAAAAATTGGTCAAAATTGATGGCAAGATGAATGCGAAATGTTAATAAAACGTACTGGAGGAAGATTTGCATTCATCAGCCAGGAATATGTGCATGGGACCTACTTGGACATTCCAACATGACAATGATCCAAAACACAAGGCCAAGTCGACCTGTGATTTGCTACAGCAGAATAAAGTGAAGGTTCTGGAGTGGCCATCTCAGTCTCCTGACCTCAATATCATTGAGCCACTCTGGGGAGATCTCAAACATGCCGTTCATGCAAGACAGCCCAGGAATTTACAGGAACTGGAGGCTTTTTGCCAAGAGGAATGGGCAGCTTTACCATCTGAGAAGATAAAGAGCCTCATCCACAAAAGACTTCAAGCTGTCATTGATGTTAAAGGGGGCAATACATGGTATTATTAACTGGGGTATGTAAACTTTTGATCAGGGTCATTTGGGTAGTTTCTGTTGTGATTATGATTTAAAAAGAGTAAACACAGTTGATTGATAATTAATGGCTTCAGCCAAACACTAAACATGAGTGAAGGAAACGTTTTTGTGTTAGGATTCATATTCTCTGAAAAATGGCCAAGAAATCATACATTCTACCAGGGTATGTAAACTTATGAGCACAACTGTATATACCACTTTTGAAATATAGACTTTCCCTTAAATAGGTTTTATATAATTCTGGATATTGTATGTAGTTACTAGCTCAATTACATAAGCCAGATTGTGCCTTAGACTGACCATATAGACAGACACCAATTTGATAGAGCGATTAAAATCTCAATTCCATTTTCTGTCGCAGTTTCAAAGTAATTGACATAAAATTTTGTTTTTTTAAACGCTGCAAGGAGATGGGATCAAAATTGCCTCGAATGATCTCAGAAGAAACATGTTATCATATTAGATAGAATTGCCATTGTTTTTTTCTGTTTTGATGCCATTTCTATTCGATCTTTAAAAAAAATGTATTGGAGCTGTCAATTTATTTCCCATTTTTTACTTCACAATCAACTGAATTACCATAGTTGATTGAAACCATGTGTAATAGGTTGCTTAGGCTCTGGAGATTACTTGCGATTGTATTTGTGATTCCCATCAGCTGAAAATTGACTGAAAGTGACAAAGTGTGTAGCCATATTTAGGTTATGGTAGTTGGCGGTTAACACTAAACAGGTGTAAAATCTATTACTTGTACGTATGTATATAAATGTTTCAAAACTTATTCTTTGCCAGCTGAAGAGCACCATTGAATTTTTGATGGTACAACAAGCAGGACTTTCAGATACAGGGGAGAATTTATCTGATGTCAGACAACGCCTGATGGAGTTAAATAATATAGATGAAAGAGCACAGGTGAGCTTTTGTTAATTCCCTCTCCAAGTGTCATTAACACTAGACATATAATATATTATATACTTGATTATATGTTAATCTGTATTGTGCTATATAAACTCTTGCTTGGATGGACAAAGAATAAGAGAATAGGCTAAATGTTGATCTATGTTCCCTGCAGTGCTCACAAGACCAGAGGCCTAAGCCTCATGATATCTTTGTTCAAAGGAGTTCAGATTGTCCTCCTTTTAGCCCACGTACACATTGGGCCGATTTAACATGTGAAATCGCATGCCAAGTCAGCAGCTATTGACGGCATCGGTGCTGTGCCAACTTTGCGGCGCTGCACCAATTCCCAAAAGTAATTCCTGTACTACTTTTTGCAAATTCGGGGGCAATTTGAATAGACATCTATGCATGAACTTGCACAGATGTCTGTCAAATCGCCCCCGAAGGTCAGACTGCATTGCCCGTTTGAAATCGCGCAACTTCAGCTGAACTTGCACGATTTCTATCCTGCGCAGTGTGAACCTGGGCTTAAGCAGAGATCAAGTAACTGCATGCCTAGGCTTTTGGTCGTGTTACTAGCAGTTGAGGAAGTCAGGCTTATTGGCAGCATTTAATGGCTGGGGCAGATGTGCAGAGTTTGGATTTTGGGTGCACAGATCCTCCCCAGTGTCACTGTAATATAGGACGCTTGTAGGCAAATTAGCTGGTTGATATCAAAAGCAAATAAAATATCTATTTTGTTTTGCTTTACTTTTAAATTATGTAAATGTGAATGTGAAGCTTCACCCTTCATGCAACAACCTTCATGCAAGGCACAATCCTTCTGAATTCACTTACTGAAAAGCCTCTATTGTGTCAGTTATAATAGTAGTAATATATATGCAAAATCTACCCAGGTTCGCATATACTGTACATTGCTTCATCTTTAACATATTATTATAATATGTTATATATGTGACATTATGCAAAAATTATATCTTCCAAATCTTCCACCACACCGCGTGCACTTGGTAATTCCACTTTCCTTTAAAAATGCACTCACCAGATGAAGATGCATTCTCATGCTCGGCAAATAAACATCAACCCTAACAGGGTTAAAATAATCCACCGATACCTATTTGTACATCAGATGTCATAATCTCTCCACATAGGATAAAATAAAGAGCTCTAATAGTGCAGTAGGGAAGTGGCTGTACGCCAACCAGTTGGTGACGCTCCGAGGTTGATGAGCTCATGTGGGTGAGATACAAGACACACACGCCGTGTCCGTTGTGACCACAATGTGCCAGTTCTTGCTGCGGCAACTGGATAGATACACGTTTGTTTAATATTTCTTTCATGTGAGTGCAATGTTTAAAGGCTTTTATTATGTTTCATTTATTTATCATAACGTTACTGCACTATCAGAGCACTTTATTTTATTCTATGTGGAGAGATTATGACATCTGATGGACAATTGGATATCGGTGGATTATTTTAACCCTGGGAGGGTTGATGTTTATTTGCCGGGCATGAGAATGCAAGGCATCTTCATCTGGTGAGTGCATTTTTAAAGGAGAGTGGAATCACCAAGTGCACGTAGTTTGGTGAAAGATTTGGAAGATACCATTTTTGCATAATGTCACAATTTTTGGCTCATCTATGGACTGTTTAATCACGGACTATGATTATATTATCATTATTCGTGATTTACACTTGTCACTGGGTGATTATTGTGTATTTTGTAGGCACTATCACCACTATTTACTTTGATACACAGGGTAAATGTTTTTTCATATCTATTAAAAATAATGGTACACTTAAATCAGATGATCCTGCTTTAATTGTATTAACAAAATTGACCCATCTAGCAGCAGGCAGCCTTGGGCCAATGTACAAATTAAATAAGCAATTTGTTACTTTGGCATATGTTCCATTGCACTGTGCAGCCTATGTGCTTTAACAGATGGAGCTGGAGGGGGCCATACAGTAACATGGAACTCATACTTAACAAAATGGCTTTTTTATTTATTTATTTTTTTACTTTTTTTTTTTGCACAGATAAAGAAAATGATCACATAACAATATAGTTACCAACAACAAAATAAATTGTTTTCAAGGTAGATCAAGGCTGCCTGACACTGGCTGGGTGTTTTTTTTCCCCCCAAGTACAATAAAACTTAAATGCTGGGTGACATTTTCAGTTTTACTGTTGGCCTGTTCCACATCCACCAGTGTGTAAATTCCCATAATTGTGTAATCGGTTACGCCCAGGTAACTAAATTTTATATATTCTTTCATGCTTTATTTTTAATATAGACGACCAACTTCTGTATGATAATTATTCTGATTTTATGTATATATATATATTTATATATATATATATATATATATATATATATATATATATATATATATATATATATATATATATATATATATATAATTTATGGGATATAAGATGTTGGTTGCTTTGGCTGGCTTCTAATAATAATTTGGCTCAGAACAATTTGTTCCAGCAACGAGCACAAGCCCAGCAGCTCCAGCCACTGTCTTGGATCCTCATTGGATAGATTGATAGCAGGAGCCATTTGCTCCCGCTGCTGTCAATCAAATCCAGTGACACAGGATTCGGGGGGGGGGGGGGGCAGAGTCCTGCAGTCTGTGTTAATGGACGCAGCTGCAGTACTCGGAGCGCACCCGCATGGGTGCCCCCATGGAATGCGGCTCTCTTTGGGGCAACTCGATAGAGCGCCACTGGGAGACCTTAGAAAAAGAGGATCGTGGTCACTCTGTGCAAAACCCTTGCACAGAGCAGGTAAGTATGACATGTTTGTTGTTTTAAAAAAAAAAAAAAACTTTAAGTTTAGGCAAACAGCTAAATACACAGATTAGTTTTATCTGCCATTGGCTTTTTATTTCTGTCCATCTAGTTCTAAGATTTAAACAGCTGTACCGCACCGCACAGCCCGGTCTGCCAGGCTAGAGGAGGACCTGATTTTTTTCCGTGCTGTAATTAAAGAGGCGGTCCACACCCCCCCCCCCCCCCCAGCAAAAAAATAATGTAAAGTCAGCAGCTACACATACTGTAGCTGCTGACTTTTAATATTAGGACACTTACCTGTCCTGGAATCCAGCAATGTCGGCACCCCAGCCAATGTTTTCATCGGCTCCCAGGTGCTGCTGCCGCTGCCATTCGTGGTAAGGGAACCCGGCAGTGGTGAGATCTCTCAGAAGTGGGGATTGAACCAGTCAAAAATGGGTACCCACTCCCCCATCTCCCCCGAAAGGTGCCTAATGTGGCACCGGAGGGGGTGGGGGGAGGAGGCTGATAAGTGGAGCTTCCACTTTTGGGTGGAACTTTGTTACACTTACAGGTCCCCCCACCTTCCCCTACCTGTGAAAGGAGAAAAGAAGACTAATAAGGTCATCTCTTTTTGCTCTCTCCTTGTATCAAAATGTTTCTTGTTAGCATGAATGAATGAATGAAAAACTTATATAGCGCAACACATGCGAACCAAATCGCCTCTGGGCGCTCGTTGTTCCTGTCTCCTTTGATATCAAAAGAGATGAGTTTTGATCTTTCTCCTGAACGCTAAGTGATTTTCCTCCAACCAAATGCTGGTTGGTAAAGCGTTCCATAATCTGGGACCCTGAACCGCAAATCTTCTTTCTCCCTTGGACTTGTATCTGGCTTTCGGTATCTGAAGCAGATTTTGGTTGGTGGATCGCAGAACGCGATTGGAGTTGTGAGCTTTTATTTTTTCGCATAGATAAAAGGGGGCCTTCCCATGGATACATCTATGCGTTAGACAGAGTGCTTTAAAAACAATTCTGTCTTTTACTGGCAACCAATAAAGGGCTCTCAGCGAAGGTGAGATTGATTCCCAGGGTTTTTTCCCAGTCACTAGTCTGGCGGCCGTGTTTTGTACGACTTGCAGACGGGCGATTTGGTACTTTGGCAGACCGAGGTAAAGGGCGTTTGCATAATCCAATCTGGAGTTTACAATCGCTCCCACCACGGCTGCCAAGTCTTCTTTTGGAATAAAAGGAGTGAGTTTGCGTAGTAGGCGCAGCAGATGGTGAGATCCGCTGACTACTGACCCTATTTGTGCGTCCATTGTCATATGAGCACTGATTGGCTGCTTGTACTGCCTCTCCCTCTCCCATTCTGACTCTGCAGTCCAGGGGACTGCGAGACTCTGATACCAAATCAAATTCAGATGGTGTTTTTTTGTATCTGCCTGGAGATCAGCTTTAATAATAGGACTTAGCAGCTTGATAAAACCTAGCACAGGATTTAGTATGCTTGTGGCCCCTTACAGATGGAATTGACTGATATATATATGTTTTTTTTATCTGAACGAGTTCTGAAAATGGGAAGAATGTCTTAATAACAATATGTGTCCACCCCCAGGAGTTAACATCAAGGTCTCAGTTGGTGATACTACATGGCCATCAGTTAGCAGCAAATCATCACTATGCACTCAATTTGATCTGCCAGCAATGCAACGAGTTGAGACATGCATCGGATGTTTTATTGGAGGAGATAAAAAGGAAAAATTCTCGTCTCTGTAATACACAAGATCTCCATGTCCAGCTACAGCAGGTATGGCAGCGAGGAATGTGTACCTCGGCAATAATTATCAGTGATATCTGTGTTATGTTATAGGAATGACATGTTCTTTTTCTATTCATATAAAAACAGAATCCTGATTGTGTCGGTAGATCAGATAATTGTTATCTAATTCAATAATTTATTAGTGAATATATATCGATACCGGCCCATAATTCAGCTACTTTGTTGTAATCCCAAATTGCCATACACATTTTTTACAGCAAAAGCTAAAATAGGTATTTTAAATCCAACAGTCTATAGTATCAATGTTTAATTTTCTATTCCTTTTAGATCTTTTCAGGTAAAATGGAGAAAGGTTAGCATACCTTTTTTCGTTTCCAATATTTTTTATTAAGTTTTACCTAATAAAAAATAAATAAATAGGGGATACAAAAAAAAAAGGGGAAGGGGAAAAACAATCATAGTCATCATCTGGAGGACTAGCAAACAGATACAAATTTTGAGCATACCTTTTTTATTGCTGTTTGTGCCCCTGTTGTGGAAATTTACTTTTATTTCCTGCTCTGGTGAATCTACCCAAAGTGGGGCACAAATGGTTGTAAAAACCGATTGGCATTCTAAAACCTTTCTACCTAAAACATAATGTGAGGGGGGGGGATTCAATAAAGCTGCAGTGCCACTTTTTTGGCTTTAATCACTCTTGTTAACATATTGCACCAAATTCATGAAGCATATGCAACACTTTTGGTTCCGACAGCGATTCATGCACCAAATGCAGATAGTTCTAAAATACACCATATTCAAAATAAAATACCAACAGTTTGTATCTTCGGAAAATGAAGCCAATTAACCCCAATTCTCTTTTGGCATACAGAGAGAAGCCCTGGCACCGATAGATTTTGCAAAAGTATCTTGCGTGCATTCCAAAAGTGGTGCAGTATGCGCCAAATTGAAGTATATGTTTTAGACACTCTGCAACAGTTTTAGAATGCACGCAAGACATTTTTGAAAAATCTGTCTGTGCCAGTCTTTATGAATTCCAGGGAATATGATTTTAATCCTGCCTGTGTCTATGTCCTCAGTGGAGTGGTTTTGGTGACTTCTTGGTGATCACTAGGGAAGGGGGGGAAACCTCCCAACCAGGACACCCCAGTAATACCCACACAAAGCTTCTAACGCCACCCATTTTAACCCAATATGAAACATGTTTTGGCTAAGGTTGGGTATCTGCTAGGCATGTGCAAAAGGGAAAAATTTGTTTTGTTTCATTTTAATTTGTTATTTAATTAATTTTGTTAAGTTAGATTCGTTACATGTGTTAAATTCGTTTGTTTTTGACCGAATTCGAAAAATCCGGTCGAATGCGAAAATATTTCGACCGGATTCGATAATATTTCAATCGGATTCGAAAACAAATTCTATTTAAATCGAATTCAAAAACAATTCGATTAGAAAACAAATTCAAATGAAAATTGAAACCAAATTTGAATCAAAATCTAAAAAATATAAATCGATTTCTAAAAAAGAATGCAATAAAATAGAATATAAAATAATAAAACAATAGAATGAAAATCAAAGAATAGTAAAGAACAGAATGGAATTTAATAGAATGTAATCAAATACAATAGAATATGACCTGGCTTCTTCTATCTATCTTCCATTTTCTGAAATTCAAAATTCGAAATAAAAAAAAAAAAAAAAAAAAAATATATATATATATATATATATATATATATATATATATATATATATATATATATATATATATATATATATATATATTATTATTATTATTCTACTCTTCTAATATTTTTCTATTCGAATTTGAGTTCATTCTATATGAATTTTGAATTTCAGAAAACGGAAGATAGAAGATAGATAGAAGATGCCAGGTCATATTCTATTGTATTTGATTACATTCTATTAAATTCCATTCTGTTCTTTACTATTCTTTGATTTTCATTCTATTGTTTTATTATTTTATATTCTATTTTATTGTATTCTTTTTTTAGAAATCGATTTATATTTTTTAGATTTTGATTCAAATTTGCTTTCAATTTTCATTCGAATTTGTTTTCAAATCGAATTGTTTTCAAATTCGATTCGAATAGAATTTGTTTTCGAATTTGATTGAATTTTGTCCGCGGGTTTTCGATTCGAAAACGTTCGTTCGGATTCGGTTAAATTCGTTAATATTACAATTCGGGGATTCGGAACGAAACGAAATGCACATGCCTAGTATCTGCAATTCTTATTTTTGATTTAATTTTGGTTCAGTGATTTCCTAAGCACAGACAAAGACTTTAGAAAATCATCTGACCACCAATCAGCAGAGAGTGTTTACAATCTATTTTTATTCTACGTAAACATCCTATTTTTAAGGATTCTGTGAATATAAAATTGATATAAGCAATGAGACCGTCATTATTGAGTGAAATGTTATAAAATGATTGTATAAATGTGTTTGACAGGCTTTAGAATGCTGTGACCAAGGGGCGTATTTTCTAGCTAACCAGCAAATGGACAAGTGCCAGTCTAGGGATGGTGCACAGAACGCTTTACAAGACATAGAGAAGTTTCTGGAGAGCTGCACACTTGGTTTTGACCCACAAAGCCTGAAGCATAACTATGAGACTATTCTAACGGATGAACTGCAGGTATCTTGTGTTGTTTTTTTCATGATTCACAATACCTTTCTTCTTCTATTTGTCAGTAAAATAGATTAAAGTGGAATTCCAGTCAAATTCTAACTAAGGCTAAATTTACTCCTACCCCCTACCCTATAAAAAAACGAAGAAAAAAAAAAAGATGCATATACTTACCTAGTCTGAAGTCTGGTCACATGATGTCCCACCACTGGCTTCAGTGTAGAGAAGAGGCAACGACAACGGCTGCAGAGCCTGGGTGATGGCGTAACCCATAGGAATACTATGGGGCAGCCGTTGTCGCCTGTCCCTCCTCTGCACTGAAAGCCAGTGGTGGATACTCTTAAATATAAAGTTCTCGATTCAGATATGAGGTTTGTTATTAGTATTGATCAGGGAAATTGTTCTTGCAAATAAGAGGTTTATGGGAAATCATGGAGCACTACTTTCAGAAAATAAATTAAATATACCCCTGTCCCCATACATTCTGTTTATTGCACTTACACATTAAAGTGATTGTAAATGATCACCTTGTAAAACAACCTATTCAGTTTGAAATAGAAAATGAAAATCAAAACACTTAAACACGTTATAAATTCTTTTTTTTCCTTCCCTCTGTTCTCAGCTGCATAAGAGCTGGGGGGAAGGAGAAGCAGCACACTGAGCTTCCCGGTGAATGTCTGTGCAGGAGGGGCATGTCGGGACAAGTCTGATCTCATTGGAGGAGAGCAGGCTGACTTCCCAGCATAGCTACAGAACTATAAAAATAGAGCTGCACTAAAACATCCACTTAATTTATGAAAGATTAAAAAATGAATGCAATAAACCACTTTAAATAGTCCATAGTAGACATCGACACCACCAACGTGGAGAAGAGTTTGCTTTGTAAAGTCCTCTCATGATGTAAGTGGTTTACACCACAACATTTGGTTTCCTTGGACCCTGGAAAGAGCTGAGACCATCTATCCTTGCTTCACCTCTGAGCAGCGTGCCTGAATACGAGTTGCCATCTGTTTTCTCCCGTGAGGATAAAGGCCCTGGCAGGGTATTATGCCACAAGCAGTTTATTGCTTGCTAGTTGGTAAGTGCACATTTTTGTGGTGGAGGGATATCCTTATGGTGTGGCGTGAACCACTTGCATCACAAGAGGACTTTACAAAGCAAAATATAGCTTTGGTGTTGTCATGTCTACTACGGACTATTTAAAGTTGTTTATTGTATTCATTTATTAACCTTTCAAAAATGAGGTGGATATTTTAGTGCAGCTCTATTTTTATAATTGTGTATTAAAGCGGTTGTAAACCCATTACAACCACTTTAACCTACAGGTAAACCTAGATTAAGGCTTACCTGTAGGTGCAACAAATAACTCCCAAACCTAAAAGGCAGAAATAGTGGCACCATAGACATCGGGCGCACTGAGCGTGCCGCTTCTAACATCGATCATGACTTTAGTGGCGTCAGCCGCGTGCATGTGCGGGAGTATGGTCATCGCTGCTCTGGCCAGTCACAGCGCCGGAGCAGTGATACCTGGAAGTCACTCCGGGTGTCATGGCGGCGACAGAAGAGGTGACCGAGGACCGCTGTGGGGGTTTCGATCTCAGGTAAGTAATTCATAATGAGCTAATATGCTATGCTATACTTCCTCTTTAACTGTGTGTATCTCGCAGCAGAGCTACTGCTTTTTCCAGAGATAGGGATTTAGCGCAGTTCGTCTTTTTTTATAGCTAGGGAACTGATCATGGTGTGTTCTCCTGCTTAGTGTGGTCAGTTTTTAATAAAAAAGCAGAGGGACTGACAGGAACACCAAGGATTTCATATAAAGGAAGTACGGGACCGAGAACAGGATACTTTTTCATACAAGTACATGATACAGCAGGCACATCCATTCAAGTTTGAGGCTTCGGGTCAGGAAAGGCAGGGCTGGATTGAGTCCCTCCCCAGTTTCTTAGTATTCTCAGGGCCTAATATGGAGAGAGCCTTACCATCAATCCTGATTTTGCCAAAGTATCCCACTCCCATCACTTATCTCTCTCAATTCCAAATTGAAACTAGAAATGCAGAAACCAGAGCCACTGTAATGAGCTTGGCTGTGGACTAAACCAGGAACTATGACTTGTTTACAAGTATGTAAATGGTTTGTTAGTCAACCGTTTTACCCCAATCCAATATAAGATGCATTTGTTTTGAAGATTTGGTTGTACTTAGGTAGCTTAGCAGTGATCCTTACTGTTTATGTCTGGTGAAGGTTTTTGTTTTATTATGTTATTACATAAAATAATTAATTGCATAAGGAGAAGCCATTGAGAATCTCTGAACCTAAGCACATTGATCAAAAAATTGGTTGGTTCAGCAGGAACTTGCCAACATTCCGTACGTGTGTACAGCTACCTGTCCGCGGGCCGTGGGTTGTACACCCCCGTTTTACATGGTCATAAGGTACCTCCCTTCATACAGGAGCTACATGCAGAAGCTTCTCACCAAGAAAAGTAACTTATTCATTGGAGCAGCAGACAGTACAGTTGTCTTTAGTGTCACTATATAATAATCCAATAACTGTACTGGAATGCTACCTAATACACAGGTAAGTACTGCTGTATTAAAGTGGAGGTTCACCCAAAAACCTTTTTTTTTAAACATTAGATTGAGGCTCTTTTGGCAAGGGGAATCGGGTGTTTTTTTTACAATCGAAGCAGTACTTACCGTTTTAGAGATGCATCTTCTCCGCCGCTTCCGGGTATGGGCTGCGGGACTGGGCGTTCCTACTTGATTGACAGGCTTCCGACAGGCTTCCGATGGTCGCATATATCGCGTCACGATTTTCAGAAAGTAGCCGAACGTCGGTGCGCAGGCGCCGTATAGAGCCGCACCGACGTTCGGCTTCTTTCGGCTACTCGTGACGCGATGTATGCGACCGTCGGAAGCCTGTCAATCAAATAGGAATGCCCAGTCCCGAAGACCATACCCGGAAGCGGCAGAGAAGATCGCTCTCTAAAACGGTAAGTACTGCTTCGATTTTAAAAAAACTACCCGATTCCCCTTGACAAAATGAGCATCAATCTAATGTTAAAAAAAAAAAATTCGGGTGAACTCCCGCTTTTAATGAGTATGCAAACATTGTAAGCATTACAAAATATTCTTACATTTTCAGACTGGATATTTCCTGGACTACATATGAAAGACATGTAATGGATTTGTATAGGCATGATTTACCCACAAACCTCCTTTTACCCCCTGCATCATGCCTTAGCATTATATTTTAATTTTGCCTTGTTCCTGTAAGAATAGGCAAAGTTCCATTGTCCAGCAGAGAAAAACTCAGGACTGACAGAACTCTGCTTGATATTTCTTTGCAGCATTAGCAGTGGTGTCAGCTCACACCAAGTAGTTAAAAGCATACTGGATTCCCAGCAGGATCACCAGGTTTTTTTTCTGTACTTGCAGCACATTTAAAAGGATAAAATATGTGTAACGTGTATATACAGTTGTGCTCATAAGTTTACATACCCTGGCAGAATTTATGATTTCTTGGCCATTTTTCAGAGAATATGAATGATAACACAAAAACTTTTCTTTCACTCATGGTTAGTGTTTGGCTGAAGCCATTTATTATCAGTCAACTGTGTTTACTCTTTTTTTTGTTTTGTTTTCAAAAAAAGTTTTATTTGGAAGACAAGGAATAATACAGTTCAATACAATGCATTGGGTTAGAAATAACATAATGACTATAAAATAGGGGATAAAAAGAGTTGGGAACATGGATAAAATGGGAATACAAAGTGAGAGGGTAATGATATGTGTAACCATTTCCATAGGAGCATGAGTTATACATAAAGCATAAAGTGGTAAAGGATATCTTATCGACCAAGGATTTGGGTGAGAGCAGGCTATCAGATATTCTTAGTATAGTGGGAAGATGGAGGATGGGGGAGTTAGTTAAGGTGGCATAGACCAATAAAGCCATTTACCAGTAAAGATATGCATGCTATCAAAGGTGTGGTGGATTCTTTCTGAGAGTCTGATGGATTCCATTCTGGATACCACCTGGGGCCATGGTAGGTTTTGTGATCTCCAGTTACAAGCGATCATCCATTGTACTGCGCTGATAAGAGAATGGATCAATCTATTACATGGAGGAGGAACATCAGGAACCGTTGCATATAGTAAACATATATGTGGGGTGAGGGAGATTTTCTTGTTGAGGGTGTTTTCTAGTCTATTCACTAGTGTGAGCCATATAGGTTCTAAGAATTTGCATTCCCAAAAAATGTGGAGATAGTTACCCACCTCAGGGCAACCCCTGAAGCAGTTCGGGGAGGTATTAGGGTAAAAGGAGTGAATTTTTGCAGGAGTCATATACCATCTGTTGAATATTTTTAGAGGGGTTTCTCTAAAGGCAGCAGCACGGTTGCTCTTACGGAGATTCTCCATCATATCAGTCCACTGATCGACAGGGAATGAGAAGTTGAGTTCCAGTTCCCAGCACAACATCGGGGCCGATTTCTCTAGGTGCAGTGAGGTAATAAGGTTATTGTAAAAACTAGAGATTAAACCTTTGCCCTTGTGTTTTGGTTTATTGTCATGTTGTAATGTCCAAGTACGTCCCATGTGCAGCTTCCTGGTTGATGAATGCAAATGTTCCTCCAGTATTTTTTGATAACATACCCCATTCATCTTGTCATACATTTTGACCAAATTTCTGTGCCTTTGTAGCTCACACATCCCTAAAACATCAGCGACCCACCTCTGTGTTTCACAGTAGGAATGGTGTACTTTTCATCATAGGCCTTGTTTACTCCTCTCCAAATGTAGCATTTATGGTTGTGGCCAAAAAGCAACATTTTGGTCTTATTACTCCAGAATGTTTGAGGCTTATCTCTGTACTGTTTGGCATATTGTAAGCAGGATACTTTGTGGCATTTGCATAGTAATGGCTTTCTTCTGGCGACTTGACCATGCAACCCATCTTTCTCCAAGTGCCTCCTTATTGTGCATTTTGAAACAGCCACACCACATGTTTTCAGAGAGTCCTGTATTTCACCTGAAGTTATTTGTGGGTTTTTCTTTGCACCCGAACAATTTTCCTGGCAGTTGTGGCTGGAATTTTAGTTGTTCTACCTGCCCGTGGTTTGGTCTCAACAGAACCCCCCATTTTCCACTTCTTGATTAGAGTTTGAACACTGCTAATTGGCATTCTCAGTTCCTTGGAAAAAATGTTATATCCGTTTCCTGTTTTATACAGTTCAACTACCTTTTCCCACAGATCCTTTGACAATTATTTTGCTTTCCCCATGACTCAGAATCTAGAAACCTCAGTGCAGCACTAGATGAAAGATGCAAGGGTCTGGCGGGAGTCCAGAAACTCATTGACTTTTTATACACACACACTAATTACATGCAAACAGATCACAGGTGAGGATGGTTACCTTTAATAGCCATTCAAACCCCTTTGTGTCAACTTGTGTGCATGTCATCAGGCCAAAATCGCCAGGGTATGTAAACTTTTGATCAGGGTCATTTGCGTAGTTTCTGTTGTGATTAGGATTTTAAAAGAGTAAACACAGTTGATTGATAATAAATGGCTTCAGCCAAACTCTAACCACAAGTGAAAGAAAAGGTTTTGTGTTATCGTTCATATTCTTTGAAAAATGGCCAAGAAATACAAAATTCTGTTGGGGTATGTAAACTTATGAGCACAGCTGTATTTGAAGAAATGTACTGCATATGTTGTTTTTTTATTATTATTTTGCTTAGACAAACACTTAAATAAAACCTTCCATTACAATTTTATACATTGCAAAATAGCCTGCTATGTATGCTACTGGGCAGATTAAAATCATAGGACAGAAACCAATCTGCGTGTCATGGAAGCAGTACAGCACAATAGTGCTAAAAGCGGCAGTGGAAAAATGAATACATCAGAATTACACACTGTTTAATAGTTGAAAAGCTTTTTTTGGCAGCACTCTACAAGGCAGAAAGCTGCAGCTGTACATTTTTTAATGAAGACTCTTGAGATCCTGCTTGATTTGTGACCTAGTTTTCAGAATCCCAAATTCAACATTATTTACAACATCTGGCAAAAAAGTTTATACTTATGAGTACTTAATTACTGGTTATATATTAAAAAGTCTTGTATATCATGTGCCCATCCAGATAGAGGGCTGTTCTTTTTTAAAGTATTTATATACCTGCTGAAATTTATATGTAGCTGAATGGACAATTTTGTAATTTTCCTAAACTGAAAATATAATGATTTCACCGTTAAAACAATCTCACAAGTACAGCTGTTTTTGAAGACGTACTGGTGAAGATTTAGGTTCATTTTCCATAGTGCAGATATTACAGCTAAGGGTAACCTTCCCTATTAAGAATGGGTTAAATGACCTAGATTAGACTCAGCTAGCCATATCCCAACAAAGCAAGCTTATCTCTCCCAGTAGAACCACTGGTGCCTGCAACCCTGCTGGAGTTCCACCATGTAATTAGCGGCAGGGTGCATTCGCAAGTGTGAATGCACCCTAAGGTTGGGGATTTGACTGGATTATTCTAATGCCTTGTACACATGATCGGTTTTCCCGGTGGTCAAAAGTCTGCCAGGAAAACCGAGAACCTGCTCGGTTGCTTTTTCCGTGTACACACGGATGGTTTTCCCGACAGGAAAACTGCCATGACAGCTTTGGTCGGGAAAACCGGCCGTGTGTATGCTCCACTGCAGTGGAAAAAACGCAGAGAATCGATCGCAGTTTTCCTGTCGGGAAAACTGCTATGGAGCATACACACGGCCGGTTTTCAGGACCAAAAGCAAACATGGCAGTTTTCCCATTGGGAAAAACGATCGTGTGTACGAGTCATAAGACATTAGATTCCTTAGTGTGAAGAAAGTAAGACCCAATGAATAAAGACTAAAAGGCTGCTTGAGACCGATCAGCGTCTATCATAATGGGTCAAAAAAGGGGGTTGTTGGTTGGGACTTTCAAGGCACTGATAGAAGACCAAGAGGGTAATGTAAAAAACAACACAGATGGTCTTGTTATCTGATCATGATTTTATGCATTAAGGTGAAAAACCTTCTGTAGTGCAGCAGCACCCCTGTGCCCCCCTTTTACTTACCTGAACCCGATCTTTTCAGAGACAAGCACAGCAGCTCCAGCCACTGTCTCAGGTCCTCATTGGATAGATTGATAGCAGCAGGAGCCATTGGCTCCTGCTGCTGTCAATCAAATCCAGTGACACAGGAGCCCGGGGGCAGGCTGTGTCCTGCTGTCTGTGTCAATGGACACAGCAGCAAGACTTGGGAGCATGCCCGCAGGAGTTCCCCCATGGAAAGTGGTTCTACGTGGGGGCACTCGAGGAGAGAAGGAGACAGGAGGGCCGCTGGGGGACCCCAGAATAGGAGGATTGGGCCATTCTGTGCAAAACCCTTGCAAAGAAGAGGTAAGTATAGCATGTTTGTTATTTAAAAAACCCATATACTTTGGATATCTCTTTGAAAAGTTCAAAAATAACCTGTTCATCTTATTAGAAGTTCAGAGGTGCTCTGTGTCCTCTGCACATTTCATTGTGTTATCACAAGGATGCTATTTAGCCCCCCATTTTTCAGCTACAGAGTGTTTAGTCATTATGTTGTAGTGATCCAAGAGTGGGAGTCCTCAAAAAATCTGTTCATTGTCAGTCCACTTTAACATATATGAAGCCACGCATAACCATTATTTGTTAGAGCAGGACAGAGAATTCCACAATACACATTAGACAGTGAATTACACTTAGTACTGTATTCCTATAATAGCTGCTTTATGAAAATGTATTTGATTTTGACTCAATAGGCTCACATTGAGGCTGTTCAGGTGAAGATGGAAAACATGCAAGATTTATTTGAAAACCGGCAGGCTAGCCTAAAGAAGTTGGCTGACAAGCATGTACGCCCAGTGCAGTTAGTGGCTCCTCGACCTGAGAATCCCCCCAGAGCAAAGTCTCCCCTGTTCTCCCCAAAGCATGGTAATTGGTTTATGTAATATGTCTGTATAGAAAGTATCAGACGTGTATCTGTCTATTGTTTTTGGTGCCAAGTAACATGCAACTGTTGTGACTTTGTCATCATGACTAATATAAGATCCTAAATCCTAACTATCTACTGTCATTTTGGACCCTTTATCATAGTAAACTTTATTAAAGGAATACTCCAAGCAAATAACATAATGCAGTCTTAAATATGCAAAAATAAAATAGTTACCTGTAGTTGCATTATTTGTTTGGTTACATAATAGGCATGAAAGTATGGAAGACATTTTTTAAATCATGAACAGAGCCATATAAATAATTTGTTTATGCCCCATAGATAACTGTATATCCGGAAACACTATTATCTAGCTTAGATACATATCAAAGGCACCTATAGTGTGTTTGTTAAACTTGTTTTCCTAGTGTTCTCTGGTCCAAAAAATATTGTGAACATACCGATAGAAGGTAATATCTTTTGTTAAACATGCTTATTTAATAAAGGGGGCTTTAGTCTACAGTCCAAGATCATTATCCTTATCAACGTAGATTTCACTTTTTTTGTCAGAACAGTGAGAAATTATTCTACCACTTCCATGGTATTTACGCTGAATACTCAATACTATTTAGGGTTGTGTTACTTTGGCTTCTATGCAAACGTTTTATTGTCATATTGTTTTCTGATCCTGAAATAAAGGTATGGATTTCAATTCAAGTCTCAAGTTCTCATTTGACATAACGTTGCCAGGGAAACGGACCACACGGAAAATGCAAACTTCTCGCAAGGTAACAGTTGTCATGAAAGCATGCTTGTCTTTCATTTGCACCACAGAAAATGGATATTTAATGAACCATCATGACAGACACCCTTGCAGTTTATTTAATAGACTGGATCAAAGACCATAATCCATTATAGCCAAATTTTATCAGCAAGTGACTTGTTTTCATTGTAGGAGAATCCGTGCATGAATAGCAGGTTCCTGATTTTGTTGCAAACTTGAGTACTAACCAAAGCATACTTATCCAACCAATATTCATTTCTTGGGTGGAGTTTGAAATCAAACAGCCTACTGTACGTTACTGCCTAGTTAGTAAATGTCCTGTGCATTAATTGCTTTTAGATGGGTAGAATTCCTACCATCTTAAGTGTGGTATTTGCATCAGAGCCCATCCTACCCCCTACAGCCCTCTATTGACTGTTGCAAGCGAGTGGCTATATTTCTGCAATCCCAGCTGCACCACAGGCTGAGTGCAGTTTCACTCCTGTAAGGGGAAGTGTACTGGGTGTCAGACTTTCTATGGTATTACGGAAGTACAAATATTCAGTACTCCTCGTCACTAGATGGAAGTACCATATACGCTCCAATATAGCTGAGAGATGTGAAAATTATGGATATCAGTAGTCACTCATACACATAGAGCATGTAACTGAAATTTAGGAAAAGAAGGTTCTGGAGGACCCACAACTGCTTTCATACTTCTGTTGATTAGTTTGATAACAAAGGTAATAGCCAGGTCCATTTGAACACGTCTATTCCAACTAATCCCTGCTAAATTAGTAATAGTATTATATGTAAGTTTGTGTATTTAGCCCAACTAATCTATTCAAATACAATTACATATTGGCTGCTTTAGAGGTGCCAGCTGTATTAAATAGTATAATCTCTATAGTGTTTTCCAAAGTCTGAAATTTTTCCTTGTGTCTCTCCACATACAGATATCTATAATTAGCAAAATACTTTTCTTCAAAGCATACTTGTTTGTTCTTATTAAAACTCTACATCAAAGTGTAGAGTTTGTGCAGCGGGCATAGTTGATCATACCTTTATTTCTTAGAACTGGCATTTTTTTACTTCAAAAACCATCATAATATCTATAAGCAGAGATTGATGATCTTCTGCAAGTATTAGAAGAAATAAAAACATTTAAACCTAGGGAGATCTGCCACCATTAATTTAAAATGTATTTGTCACACAGCAATCTCCTGCATGTTACATTTATCATGCATGGAAAATGTGGTGCCTTCAACACTTCTGAGTAAAACACACAGTTTTACTTTGCAGTTTGTATTGCTGTATGTGTCCTCAGTGTGACCCTGTCTATTTTTCCTAGGGACCATTGTCTTTTGGACTGAAAATGACAGTGGATCCAAACTTTTAAATTGTCACTAGAATGAGAATTGAGGAGAAGTTTTCCAATTGGGACACCTGTTGTGGTGACCACTGTCTAAGAGGGAACTTGATTACATTGGATAGATTTATTTTCAAGTTCTGTTGTGTCTACAGAAGAAGAAGAAGCAAAGAGAGATCTCCCCAGCTGAGATGCAGAAAGCCCAAAAAAAAAAAAAAAAAAGTTTTGGCTTTAGTTATACTTTGAATTCAAATTCCACAGGAACGTGTTGTTTAAGGTTTGGTGAACACCTGTGTGTGACATATCACTCATTCAGTGAATATTGGTATGATTAAATCACAGCAGTTTTGGTCTCCACCTCATCCTACAAGCCAATAACAAAGATGTAATTTTCCTACAGTCTCCTTTAAATGTTTATCTTATAAAACATTTATATTGCGAAGGATCCATCATTGGAGAGTAATGCCATAATGTGGCTTTGTAATGAACACTCAATGAGTTTTCTTTGGATATCTTGCCACTGCAGTTCCTGGGAGATTTGAGAGGACCACATATAACTATAGTTGCCAGTAACTACACACATTGAAATACCAGTATAAAATGTATCCTTTAACACAATAATAATATGACAATGTAGTCAACACAGAATACAACCTCAAACAATATTAAAAAATCACAAAAAATTGGCTTATTTCCTAAGTATGGTCTATCTTTGCAATTCAACACAAGTCTATTTTTCAGCAAAGGCTCAGTAGGCTAGCGAGTGTAGAGCGTGTGGACACAATGGAGTTAAAGCAGGTGCTTGGTCTCTAGTAATTGCTGCATTGCAGTAGTTTTCCCATGTTTCATCTAAAGAGCATTATAGCTTTAGATATTATCCGACATATACATATTTTTGACACTAAAAAAAATTTAAGATTTTTGTTTTTCTGAGACAAATACATTTCTAGTAATTTGCCATATTTATCTATGATTATTTACAATTAAATCAGCATATCCTACAACAAACTGAAACCTGAAATGGATCAAAGGTTCACATTCCCAATTAAAATTGTAGTTCATTATCTATATTTTGTCTAGTAATATAAATGAGCTTCAATTACAAAACAAAGATATTGACATTATTACTACTTGCATTTGTTAAAGTGATTCTGTGGAAAATAAAAATGAATTGATTGCATACATACCTTGCAAAAGGATTCACATATTTACCTTTGATTATTTACAATAAAATCAGCATATCCTAAAACAAACTGAAACATGAAATGGATCAAAAGGTTCAGATTCCCAATTAAAATTGTGGTTTATTATCTATATTTTGTCTAGTAATATAAAGGAGCTTCAATTACAAAAGTAAGTTACTGATATTGTTACTACTTGCATTCATTAAAGTGATTCTGTGAAAATTAAAAGTGATTTTATTGCCTACACATCTTTCAACAGGATTTACGTATTTATCTAGAATTTTTTATAATTAAATTAGCATATCCTACAACAAACTGAAACTTGAGATGAATCATAGGTTCACATTTCTGATTAAAATTGTGGTTCATTATCTATATTTTGTCTAGTGAGAGTAAAGAACTCCAATTACAAAAGAAAGGCATTCATAGTTATATTGTTACTACTTACATGTATTAAAGTGATTCTGCTGAAATTCAAAGTGACTTTATTGCCTACACACCTTTCAATGGATTCACTCTGGTTAAAATCAGTTGTGTTTCCCAAACCTTTTTTGAGGAGCCAAGAATAATGCAAAAGTGCAACACAAGATCTGTTTGTGGTATTTATTAAAACGTTGGAAAAACACTTTGGTTAATTTATGAACAGTGCTGAAAAAGTGGAGCCCAAAGCAGCCAACTAACAATCTGTGTTGCAAATAATAGATGAGGTCTGAATATGCACAACATATTTTTCTAGTGGATAGCAAGCTTGGAGATACACTTCTGCCATTGGTTTCACAATTGTATTTGTCTGGACCTGGTCCTTAATAAAGTTCAAATAAAGGTATTAATCTAATTCAACTGTCACTGTTCAAACTTTACTTAAATCCTAACATTTTAAATTTCTTTAAAATTAACTCTTAACCTGAACCAGAATCCTAACCACTTAAGGACCAGGCTTTTTTCTGGCACTTTTTGTTTACATGTAACAATTCGTTTTTTTTTTTTTTATTATTAGAACCCCAAACATTTTATATTTTTAAAAGCAGAGGCCCTAGAGAATAAATTGGTGGGTTTTGCAATTTTTTATGTGACATTGTATTTGTGCAGTGGTTTTTCAAATGCAATTTTTATGGGAAAAGTATGATTTTTATGCAAAAAAATACATAATCAAATTTTTTTGTAAACTATTAAAGTTACACCGATTAATTAGATACCAAACCATACCAAAATTGCGTACGCCCGAGCAACGGCAACAAATTATGTAAATATATATTTTTTTTATAATATTTTTTTATTGAATTTATTTTAGTTAGTATATAAAACGTAAGAAGATAAATGCACTGTGCTTGAGTTAAACAGTTCACAATCTTAGCACAACAGAAAAGAACATAAAAAAAAAGGAAGACATTAATAAAACAAGAGAGAAGGCCTAAACAACACAAGGCTGCCTTGGCAGGAACCATTAATATAGGCTATATAAAACAAATATTGATAGCTAATAATTAGTGTGCAAGCATTTAAAATATCAATGACATGCTCAGTACTATGACAACATTGTAGCCTAAATATTTTAGTACAAAGTATTACATAGATAAAAAATAAGATAAAGAGAACCAGAACAGACTAAAAAAAAAGGGATGAAAGAGGGGAGAGAGTAAAGGGAAACAGGACTACTGCAGTGTCCCAATTCCTCAGTGGCCATCCAACTACCTAGAGGGGGGCAAATACAGGGGTAGTTCCCAGATGAGATTATGGGCCTCAAATTTATCATGGATTCTAGCTGTCAATTTTACCATTAATTCTAAGTCTTTAATTCTAGCATACAAACTAAAGGGTAGGATAGGGTAGGATTTTTCCTATTAAGTCCTACAAAGCATCTGGCAGCCATAAGCACATGAAATAGCAGCTTTTTTGATTTTTGAAAAATGTGGGAGTAAATGGAATAGGCCTAGCAGGTTTTGTACTGATTTCCAAAAAGGGATGAGTGCAGGACAGCTC
The DNA here is from genome assembly GCF_905171775.1 of Rana temporaria. Taxonomy (NCBI): domain Eukaryota; kingdom Metazoa; phylum Chordata; class Amphibia; order Anura; family Ranidae; genus Rana; species Rana temporaria. The sequence continues at coordinate 73,087,802 of NC_053497.1, read as the reverse complement.
CAAACAACATACATTTTACTATCCATAGGCGACACTTTAAAAGCCTTTAGAGATCCCAACTTTAGATTAAGAGAGGAGGTCTGGTGCTATAATTACTGCCCATGATCTGACTGTCGCAATGATATCTCACATGTGTGCGACGATCACTGTTTGCATGCGTTGTTGATGTTCACTTTTGCGCGGGGAGACAGGGGCACTTTTTTGTAATTCACCTATTTATTTAATTTTTTTACACTCTGCTTTCATTTTTTGTTATTACTTTTATTTCTGTTACAAGGAATGTAAACATCCTTGTAACAGCAATAGGCATGTGACAGGCACTCTTTATGGAGAGATCTGGGATCCATCAGACTATAAATCCCCCCCTTAAAAGCATTCAAAATACCATTTTAATGCTTTTTTTTTTTTTTTAAACGTTGCTGTTGACATCCGGGGTAAACCGAAAGTGATGTCATGTGATCGCTTGCGGTTACACTAGCAGGGAGCCAATCAAAGGCGATCCTGGCTTTTTTTGGCTGTCCAGCCAGCCAGTGGACATGCTTTCTGGTCATTCGGGTCTCCCGTTGGGATGGGAGAGCTCAAACAAGCCACAGAAGGTTAGCCACTCCGATTGCTATTACAAGAGAGCAGACCGCTGGCTCTAAAACATTTTTCCTTAATACTAAACCTAACATTTAAAATTACTTACTACCAAACCTGGACCAACCACTTAACCATTAACCTATCCCTCACATTTAATGCTAGGAATTAACCCTTAACCTCAAAGCTCAACTCTACGCTGCTGTTAAATCTACTCATGCAGTGCAGACCCGGTCCTGTATTGTACTTGATGACATCATGGAGCTGCAACCAGCCAGGCAATGCAGTGAAATGGCTTTGGGAAACTGGTCACATGTAGAGGAGGAAGCTTGTGTTTGCAAGGAATAGGGTAAGTATTTTCATTTATTTTCATCCCCTCTTAACCTATATAGTGAAAGAGGACCCCATTGCATGGTTAGATTTAACAGCACCTTGAAGTGGGACTTTAACAGAAAAATGAATCAGTAAAAATTCAAAGCTTTTGCCCAATAATTAACCTTAACGCAAAACTCTAAGACAAACCTAACCCATAAGAAAATCTCTAACACTAGATCTCTAAAGAGCCTTACGAGCCCTTATTACACAATAACCTGTTCAGCTTATCTGCTCTCCATCATCCTCTGTAATCCTCGTAACTCCCATAATTCTTGAAATCTCTTATCTTGAGCAGATCATGTCTCCAGTTCCCTTATATTTTCCTCTCATGTTATTTCCATTGTTGCATTCTCTTGTTCCTTCCTCAATTGTATGGCCTCCCCAGGTTTTGAAGTGGCCTTTTAATAATTAGTTCTACTGTGTTATTTGCATTTTTAAAATGTCTGGATTTCCTAAAACGTTTACTCAATAGCATTCCCTTGATGTACAGATCTCAGGATAGAAGAGAAGACAATACATGAGAAGACAATGACAGTTGTGTTAATAAACTTGCATACCCGGGCGGAATTTATGATTTCTTGTCCATTTTTCAGAGAATATGAATGATAACACAAAAACGTTTTCATTCATGGTTAGTGTTTGGCTGAAGCCATTTATTATCAATTGTGTTTACTCTTTTTAAATCATAATGAAAACGGAAACCACCCAAATGACCCTGATCAATAGTTTACATACCCTTTTGGCCTGATAACATGCACACAATAAGGTTTGAATGGCTATTAAAGGTAACCTTCTCACCTGTGATGTATTTTTTTTGTAATTCGTGTGTGTATATAAAAGGTCAATGAGTTTCTGGATCCCTGACAGACTCTTGCATCTTTCATCCAGTGCTGCACTGACATTTCTGGATTCTGAGTCATAGGGAAAGCAAAAGAATTGTCAAAGGATCTGCAGAAAAAGATAGTTGAACTGTATAAAGCAGGAAAGGAATATAAAAAGATATCCAAGGAATTGAGAATGCCAATTAGCAGTGTTCAAACTCTAATCAAGAAGTGGAAAATGAGGGGTTCTGTTGAAACCAAACCATGGTCAGGTAGACCAACTAAAATTTCAACCACAACTGCCAGGAAAATTGTTCGGGATGCAAAGAAAACCCCACAAATAACTTCAGGTGAAATACAGGACTCTCTGAAAACATGTGGTGTGGCTGTTTAAAGATGCACAATAAAGAGGTACTTAAAGAAAGATTGGCTGCATGGTCGAGTCACCAGAAGAAAGCCATTACTAGGGAAATGCCACAAAGTATCCCGCTTACAATACGCCAAACAGCACAGAGGCAAGCCTCAAACCTTCTGACACAAAGTCATTTGGAGTGATGAGACCAAAATTTTGCTTTTTGGTCACAACCATAAACGCTTAATTTGGAGAGGCGTCAACACGGCCTATGATGAAAGGTACACCATTCCTACTGTGAAACACAGAGGTGGATCACTGATGTTTTGGGGATGTGTAAACTACAAATGCACAGAAAATTTGGTAAAAATGTATGAGAAGATGAATGCAGTATGTTATCAAAAAAAACTGGAGGAACATTTGCATTCATCAGCCTGTATAAAACCTGTATAATAATAATAATAATAATCAGCCAGGAAGCTGCGCATGGGAAGTATTTGGACGTTCCAACATGACAATGATCCAAACCACAAGGCCAAGTCGAACTGTCATTGGCTACAGCAGAATAAAGTGTAGGTTCTGGAGTGGACATTTTCAGTCTTCTGACATCAATATCATTCAGCCACTCTGGGGAGATCTCAAACGTGCAGTTCTTGCAAGACGGCCCAAGAATTTACAGGAACTGGAGGCTTTTTGCCAAGAGGAATGGGCAGCTTTATCATCTGAGAGGGTAAAGAGCCTCATCCACAAATACCACAAAAGACTTCAATCTGTCATTGATGTTAAAGGGGGTAATACATGGTATTAAGAACTAGGGTATGTAAACTTTTGATGAGGGTCATTTGGGTAGTTTCTGTTTTCATTATGATTATGATTTAAAAAGAGTAAACACAGTTGATTCATAATAAATGGCTTCAGCCAAACACTAACCACAAATGAAAGAAACATTTTCCTGTTATCATTCATATTCTCAGAAAAATGGCCAATAAATCATAAATTCTGCCAGGGTATGTAAACTTATGAGCACAACTGTAACACAGATCACCATGAAAATTGCTAAAATCTACCAAATGCAGTAAGGGGCTTTTGAGATACCACCCAGAGCCAGACCTTAGGGATACAGTTTATAGGAATGGGTCTGGTGCCCAGACATCCAAATAGCTAGTCTGGACTTAGCCCTAGGAAGCAATATAAAACAACCCATTGTACTCACAGTAGGTTGAGCTGTGGGAGTTAATGTAATAAGCTATGTGAGGAGGGCAAAGGCAGAACAATTGCAGTTTATTTTGTAAATCAGGCTCAGTGAATCAAAGAGTTAAGTGCCCTGCACACTAGTAGTTTTTTTTCCATTCAACGCAGTGCGCTGAACAGAAAAAAAACTGAGAGCTCAGGAGGAGCCACCATACTAACTGTCCGATGTTAGTCCAACAATCTAGTCTGCTGTGGTGTTCTGACATGAGGCCCCCCCCCCCCCCCAACACAACAGTCAGCCATCTCAGCCGTTGGCTGTGAGTGCTGATCTAGAGCTGACCTTTTATACCTATTTTGGCCATGCCACTTTGACAGAGGTCAGCCGAATGGGTGGCTTCTGTCAGACCTACTCCAGTACACAGGGGCTAATTATCAGCTGGGTTTCTATTGCCCCGACCAATGCCACCCAACATTCGGCCCATGTGTACTATGCTTTAGTAAGATGTTTAGAATTTTGAGAACCCTAAGCATGGTCAGTGAAGCAGTCTGAAATCATATATTGAAAGTGTATAACATACTCTTCTAAATACCAATATGTACTTCAGTGTCTGAGAAAAAAAATGCTGCCCATTTGTACATAGTAGTCACATTCAACATGACTGGTTCTAAACCGCTGAATAAATTTCACTGCAAATCCAACCAGCCTCTTCAGTTGCTTAAATGTTTAGAAGCTGCTTTGATGATCAGTGATATGTCTTTAACATTACAAAACAAGTCCTGTTGAATGTGACTAACTACTAGCTATACCAATGTTTCTCAACTCCAGTCATCAAGGTGCCCAAACAGGTCATGTTTTCGGGATTTCCCTCAGATAAAACGGCTGTGGTAATTACTAAGGCAGTGAAACTGTTCAAATCACCTGTGCAAAATAATGGAAAGTCTGAAAACATAACCTGTTGGTGCACCTTGAGGACAGGAGTTGAGAAACACTGGCCTAAGACCATGACCTAGGTGACAGAGAACCTTCACAGATATTTTGTAAGTGAAACAAAGGAGGGTTGTCAAATGTCTGCTCTTCTTTTAAACACTCTAAATCAGGGGTGTCAAACTCAATTTCATAGTTGGCCACATCAGAATTTTGATTGCCCTCAAAAGGGCCGGTTATATCTGTAAGATTAGATGTCAATCACATCCCCTCCCCTTTATATTAAATGTCAAGAGCCACCCCACCATCAGAAGTTGAGTCCCTCACTCTCCCTTACATCACAGTGCACCCCCCTTTCCTTATGATGATGCTGGAAAGAAGCTGGATGCATTGCTTGAAAGCAGAAAGTAAGTGTCTGGAGTGGGACCAGAGGAGGGCTGGAGCTCTCCTGCAGCTGCAGGAGAGGTGTGAGGGCCACATGAAATGGCCTGGAGGGCCGGATTCAGCCCACAGGCCTTGTGTTTGACCCCTGTGCTACAAAGGGTTATTTACTTAAACTGAAGCATGGAAAATCTGGTGCAGCTCTACATAGAAACCAATCAACTTCCAGGTTTTTTGTCAAAGCTTGATTGAACAAGGTGTAGTTAGAAGCTGATTAGCTGCCGTGCAGAGCTGCACTAGATTCCGAGTGCACCAGTTTCAGTAAACATCCCCCTCTGTGTATTATAATTCATGTACTTTAAAGTTAATTATGTGAACTTTTTAAATTTCAGATTGAGGTGATGCATGACTATCAAGAGAAAAGAAATTCCTTACAATTTTTTATATCAGAAAGTGAAGACAGTTTAGACATACTTAAAGGGTAAGGTCCTTGTTCCTTTTTGTGCTGACAATGTTTGTTATTTTCTGTCACTTTCATCTGTACTTATATTGATAAAATAAATGCAGCTACATCTTTGCTTTGGTCATTCTAAGAAGATGCAGCTGTCAGGTATTTACCAGGTTGATGTATCCAGTCACTGCAATCTGTGGATCAATGGGTAATTTTTTTGAAGCGGTACTGTAGAGTAAAATAGATAGGGCCAGATTCACGATGGACTTATGACGGCGTATCTCCACGTACGCCGTCGTAAGTCCGAATCTGAGCCGTCGTATCTATGCGCCTGATTCATAGAATCAGTTACGCATAGATTTAGGCAAGATACGAGTGGCGCAAGTCTCTTACGCCGTCGTATCTTGGGGTGCCTATTTACGCTGGCCGCTAGGTGGCACTTCCCTTGATTTCCGCATTGAATATGTAAATTAGGTAGATACGCCGATTCACGAACGTACTTGCGCCCGCTACGCCATTTACGTTAGGCTTACGTCCAACGTAAAGTTACCCCTGCTATATGAGGCGCAGCCAATGCAAAGTGGACGTCGGCACAAGCGTATCTTCTTACGTCGTTTACGTAAGTCGTACTTGAATGGGGCTGTGCGTAGGTTACATTCACGTCACAGGCATTGAGCCGGCATAACTTAGGGAAAAGTGATACTGAGCATGCGCCGTTCTTTAAGCGCATCATTTATGTGGGGGTCACGATTGATTTACATACAACACGCCCACCTCTTCCACATTTGAATTAGGCGGGCTTACGCCGGCCAATTTACGATACGCCACCGCAACTTACGGAGCAAGTGCTTTGTGAATACTGCACTTGCCCGTCTAAGTTGCGGAGGCATAACGTAAATAGGATACGCTACGCCGGAAGAAAGATACGCGCTCCTACGTGAATCTAGCCCATAGTGTTGATCTTTTAACACTTGCTCCAAGTGACAGGTGTTATTTTTATATTGTCCTTTTAAAAGCACAATTTAAATTAAACTGAAGCTTTCAATGCCTGCCTGACCTTGGGCCGTTGATGAGTATATTGACCTTATTGCTTCTGTCAAATCTATATTTATCATCAAAAAAAAAAAAAAATATTCACAAAGATCTCTGGGGATAAAAGTTATATCTGTAATGGCTACTGTGTGCTTTAAAGGAATCTCTATTCACAGCAATTTGCTTTGGATTGATTTTGGAATGCTCTCTCAGGTGTGTATTACTGGCTGTGCCACTATAGGGAAGGTTTTGCCTAACTCTTTGTGTTAGCAGGACGGAAAGTAAAATAGATTTCTGTAACTGTAATACAGACATCTATAAAAAAAAAATTGTCTGTGTCTCCAAAGATTTCTTTCTTCTCCTGCAGTCCTGCTTCACATGTATTTAAAATGTTTTTTTCTGTTTTGTTTCAGGCATGTTATCCATGAGCTCATAGAGACTGAACGGATCTATGTAGAAGAACTTTATACTATTTTACTGGTGTGTAAGCCACTTATATACAATCTGTTTCTGGTTGCCTGGCTTTCTTATGAATAATTTCAAAGTCACTGACCAGGAATAAGAATGCAGCAACAATGTCAATGTAAAGTCAGAACTGATCTACATACCGTACTTCCTCTAAGTCAGTGAATGAGACAATACTAAATCAGGATCAGCAAGGCATCCAATTAACTGGCATTTAAAAAAAAATTACCTGCAATGGCTGCCTACAAGTTTTTTCTGTACAGGTTTTTTATTGGTAGGCCTTGTTAGAGCTAAACTTTTTGATACATGTCCTTTGTATGATATGAAAACATATACTGATCAATATCCGATAAGCAATAGTCGGGTATGGAAACATGGGGATGACTGATGCAATTGTTCTTTTGACTTTCAGTAGATATATAGGGCCAGATTCAGGTACAAATGCGGCGGCGTAACGTATCGTCTTTACGTTACACCGCCGCAAGTTTTCAGCGCAAGTGCCTGATTCACCAAGCACTTGCGTGTAAACTTTCGGCGGCGTAGCGTGAAGCCGTCCGGCGCAAGCCCGCCTAATTCAAATGGGGCGTGTACCATTAAAATTAGGCGCGTTCCCGCGCCAAACGTTCTGCGCATGCTCCGTTTGGAAATTTCCCGTGGTGCTTTCCGCGAAATTACGGCGCCCCGACGTGTTTGTGAATTTGCGACGTGCGTAACGTACTTACGCCGAAAAAAAAAATTAAAATTCGACGCAGGAACGACGGCCATACTTTAACATGGCTGGTGTAAAGTTAAGCCTTGAAAAAGCAGGCTTAACTTTGCGATGGGAAAAAAATTACTTGCGACGACGTAACGCACGTGAGTACCTTCGTGGATCGCCGTAAAAGCTAATTTGCATACCCGACGCTGGAAAACGACGCAAACTCCACCCAGCGGCGGCCGAAGTATTGCAGCCTAAGATCCGAAGGCGTACGAAGCCGTAAGCCTGTCGGATCTTAGCCAAAAGCCGTCGTATCTTGTTTGTGAATCACAAATTAAGATACGACGCGGCAAATTTGAAAATACGCCGGAGTATCAGTAGATACTCCGGCGTATTTCTTCTATGAATCTGGGCCATAGATTCTACAGTTGTCTCTATTTTTGCAAAGTAGTTTCCATTTAGGTATACACTCTTGGAACTATCTGAAAAGGGACTAATTTGTGAGAAATTCTTTATAATAATTTTCTGTATTTCCCATATATGCACCTAATATAGGGGTCTCCAAACTTTTGAGTAAGAGGGCCACATGGTATATTTTACAAATTTTCACAGGCTGAAACAAAAATCTGTTTCATGAATAAGAAATGTGAAAATACATTTAAAAATAACAAGGAAAACTTTGCACACAGTGCACATGGTGTACAGGAAAGCGGCACTCTATCATCTGAATATTATACCAAAAACCTATAGAAAATAGTTGTGCTATCCCTTTAAGTTACAAACATCACTGGAAACACCATTAAATAAATTCTGTGCAAATCGACATATGTGCAAAAAAGTACCAAAATAGTTCATAAAAAATCCACATTTTTGGTTCCACACAACACCAAGTGTGCACACTTCTTACCAGAAAATATTGCTCTCTGAAAACACAGGAGGTCAATAATGCTAGTTTAAAGATCCAGAATGTCTTTGCTTGCCATGTCAACTTCAGTTAGAGACCTCACAGGAAAAAGCTCTCTGCCCGGTTTCAGTCATGACATGGCACCATAAATAGAGAAGGACACAGACTAAGCCATCTAGTATTATATTGCAAAAACACCACTGAGTTTATTTGTCAACCAGGTACTCGCATAACAAAAAATGTATGGGACAATGTATAAACTGCAGCCGCACTTGATAGCTTCTCTCTGCACGTTTTGTCCCAACCGATGTTGTCAGTCACCTGAAGTAGAAGTTGACTCGGAAAGCACAGGCATTCTGTATCTTTACACAAGTGTTATTGACCTTCTGCGGTTTACACATTGTCTCATAGACTTTTTTTGTCAGTATTTTCTGTGTAGAAGTGTGTGCACTTGGTGTGTGGAAACAAATTGGCACTTTGGGATTAATTTTGGATTTAATTTCCAATACTTTTGATGGATGTTTGTATTGCACAGTATTGGAGCCCCGCACTTTCATGAACATTTGTGTTGCACTTTGTATGCTTTGGAACTTTATTGCACATATGTTGATTTGCACAGAAATTGTTTAATGGTGTTTACAGTGATGTTTAAAGAGATGGCACACCTTTTTTTTTGTATAAATACATTTTACTTGGATCTTTTTTTAAATCAATCTGATAGGATTCAGAACGAAAGAGAGTTTTCCTCTACATCAGAGTCGGCTTTATAAGTCCCAACTTACATCACAAACCCCTCACATCAGGGTACCCATAAAAGCATTTCTTACATTTTCGTATTTTTTTGTTCTGTTTCGTATCGTTCCGTAGGTTCGCTTCCGTTCGACGCCCGTTTTCCTGTTCGTTCCCGTTCGTTTTTCGTACGACGAGATTTTTTCGTATTCCGATTGTTTCGTATTTTCGTTACCGTTTTATTTTCGTACATGGTTCGTTATTCTGTTTAATTCATGTTTGTTACTTGTTAGACAATAATTTTCGTGAATTTTCGTCAATGATTTGCATTCTGTGTTTTGGATTCCTTTTTCTGTTCGTGTTTTCGGTCGTGTGTTCGTGTGACATCTATGACAATTTGTTGTGGATGTCATGTGGGCATGCGACTGAAGATACAAACAGAAAAAGGATTTTCGTAATTTTGTACTTTCGTAAATATATCGCGGGATTCGCGGCACTTTCAACATGCGGCTCATCCATATTAACGATTGTTAAGCCCCATACACTTGGTCAGACTTTTTTAACAACAAACATAAAAACGATCGTTTTCCGTTCGTTCTCAGAAAATTTGTTCGTTTTTAAACTCCATCAGAAAACCATTTTTGGGTTCAAAAGTCTGGCCAACTGATCTCCCTTCAGATGAAAATCCACAGAAAAGTTTATTTGGCTTTACTGTACTGATCACTCAGCACAAAAGAGAAGCTGCTAACTACACTCACTGCCCATTCAAAAAAACGAAAATTACATCTGTGGCAAGGGATTTGCATTCTGTGTTTTGGGTCCTTTTTCTTTTGGTGTTTTCGGTCGTGTGTTCGTGTGACATCTGTGGCAAAAGATTTGCATTCTGTTGAATCCAAAATACGAACAGAAAAAAGGAATTCAAAATACAGGGTGCGGGTCTTTTGTTGTGGATGTCGTGTGAACATACGACTGAGGGTGCGAACAGAGAAGGGATTCAAACAGGATACAGAATGCAAATCTTTTGTTGTAGGTGTCATGTGGACATGCGGCTGAGGATACAAGCAGAGAGGGGATTCAAACAGGATACAGAATGCAAATCTTTTGTTATAGATGTCATATTCGTTCTTTTGCCGTTTTCGTTTTGTCGTATTTTCGTCAGATCGTTTGTTCGTATTTGCGGTTGTTCGTTATGCGGCTCATTTGTAATCCCGTCATTTTCGTATTTTGGTGCTTTAATTTTTTCGTATGTACACATTATTCTGCGGGTACGAAAATGAATATTTTCGTACGAAAATAACATTCGTACGAACGGGAATGCACATATCTAGTTCCCATCAGAGTTCCCCCCTTCCATTCGTGTCCCCATCAGATTGCTCACTTACATCAGGGTCCCCATCAGAGCCCACCTTAGGAGTTCCCCTTACATCAGGGTCCCCATCAGAGCCCTTCTTACATTAGATGCCCTATGAGTGATTCACCTTTACCTTGCTTACAGAGTAAGTACAGCAACAGAGCAAAATCTGGAAGGCAGAGCAGGTGTTGACAGAGGATGAGTATGTCATCTGTTGCTAGGATACTGGCAGTTCTAGCAACCAACTGACTTGGAGAAAGACAGCACGATGGGTGGAACCTAACCCCAGCTCTGGGCTGTATTTGGTCTGCGGGCCATAGTATGGAGATCCCTTTCCCAATCCAATATATTCAAATCACCTGACCAATTATCTTTTTATATTGAAGGTTTCCTGCTGGTCATTATTTCAGCACTTTAAGACTGGCCACGCCAATTATATATTTCCCTGGTATAAATATGTACTAGGGCTTCAGGCTCAACAATCTTTTTCACGCAAAACGGCTTATGTTTAGACTTAGCCTGAGGTGAGTTTGTTCTCTGTTTGAGATTAGTTTGCGGTCAGATTAGGATGAGCTTGGGATGTGTTTAGATACATTCTCATTCCACTCTATGAGGAAAAATAAAAGTAAACCAAAGCATTCCAAAGGGAAAAAACATGTTCTGTGCACCATAAGTTGGAAACACCGACACTACATTCCACATCTGTTATTATCCTTTACAAACTGATGTCTGAAGCAAAGCACCAAAGTCTGTGTATACCAGCCCTAAAATAAATCACTTAACTTAATGTAGTGTTCTTTATAAGTGTAAAGTTCTATACAAACAGCTAAATACACACCTGGAATACCTACAAAGTAAATTTTACCTAACAAAGATGATTTAATAAAGTTCAGCTAGTTCTGTAACCCAGGCATTTCTTCCTGACAGCCCAGCCAAGTTGTGGACTAGGGTGACCACGTGTCCCAGATTGCCCGGGACAGTCCCGCATTTTGCAGGTCTGTCCCTGGCACCTTTATTGTAGGACAATACAGTGTCCCGGAATGAAACTGACACAGCTACCACCCCCCCCCACCCGGGCCAATCTGATGCCCCTAAGAAAGGCCGCCACATCACCGCTTTACTCACTGACAGTACTTGCCCTGGCCGGGAATGCCTGGAGGAGAACAATCCCCACCCCCTGCTTGTGATTGGAGAAATCATAAATCCCGCCTCTTATGTCCAATCACTGTGCTGTGATTCGTTACAGCACAAGCTGATTTTTGGGAGGGGGGGGGTGTCCCTAAATGGTAGTTTGGAAATGTGGTCACCCTATTGTGGACCTGCATGCAAAGTGCAGTAAAAATATATAGCTTGGCCTATGATCCACCCCAGCCTGTCACAGGACAATGAAGGAGCAGCAGCAGACTGCTGAAGTAATTTCTTCTCTCTCACCTCCTGTAAACATGTTCACTACTACAAAGCCATAGAATTGTGATCTGTTCAGATTAAACATAGTTTTTTGTAGACGTAATTTAAGTTTAATTCAATTTACTTCTATTTCTAGGGGTATAGATCTGAGATGGAGAATCCAGCAATGATTCGATTAATGCCACCTTCTTTGAGGAATACGAAGAATATTTTGTTTGGAAATATGCCAGAAATTTACGAGTTCCACAACAAGTGAGATACTTATCTATACTGTACTAAGTGCTAACAAGAAAGAAATACAGTATTATTTCCCCATAATGTAATTAACCCTATATAATGTTGTGTGTTTCATTTTGAACAGAATATTTCTACTGAGCCTTGAAAGCTGTATTGAAGCACCCGAAAGAGTGGGATTCTGTTTCTTAGAAAGGGTAGGTAACAAACTATTTACTATTGTTTTTTAAGAATTTTTTATAATAAAGATTATTTTATATATCTACTTGATGTGTGATACAGTACCATTAAAGTCCACGATAGCCTCCATAAAGAATGTCTTCATAAATATTTACTATTGTAGTTCATGGACACAAAACCTTGGGTGTTCTGTTACCTGGTTGTTTTAGTAAAACCTTATGAATTAAATTGCCTACATCCTATTGAATTCTTATGTCTCTTGGGGGCTGTGGTGGGATAATGCTGCACCTGAGTAGCCAGACCCATCCCTGAATCACAATCTTTATGATAGGATCTCAGTAAATATTATATTTTTAACTTATTTTATGGAAACACTGTAGGACTACCTCTGCTGTAATAGAAAGAATAGGAATTCTGGGCTAGGGAAGTTGAGCCAGCATCTAAAATCAGTGGGTTTGGTGAGTTATGCCTTGTACACACGATCGGAATTTCCGATGGAAAAAGTCAGATGGACTTTTTCCATCGGATATTCCGATCGTGTGTAGCCCCATCAGAGTTTTTTCATCGGAAATTCCAATGAATTCCATCGGAGTTTAGATATAGAACATGTTCTATTTTTCTCCGATGGAATTTTTTTTGGCCGTGCAAAAGCCAGATCGTGTGTACGCAGCATTAGAGTGCCAGAGTTATGGTTGAGATTTCAAGTACATTTTTATTCATCCTGGGAGTAAAAACAATAGCCAAGCTTAAGGCCCCATACACACGATAGAATCCATCCGCTGAAAAATCCCAGCGAATGGGTTTCAGCGGATAGATCCTATGGTGTGTACACTCCAGCGGATCTGTTTCCGCGGATATTTATCCCCTGGGATGGATTCCAGCAGATCAAATATTTGCTGACATGCTAAACAAATCTATCTGCTGGAATCCATCCCAACGGATGGATCCGCTGGTCTGTATAGACTCACCGGATCCATCCGTTCGAAGGGATCCCCCGCATGCGTCGTAATGATTCGACGCATGCGTGGACGCGGCGAAGGCGCGACACGTCATCGCCAGAGGATTTCGGCGCGGATTTCAATGCGATGGTGAGTACACTCCATCGCATGGAAATCCGCTGAAATCCTCGAGAGGATTTATCCGCGGAAACGGTCCGCTGGACCGTATTCGCGGATAAATCCTCTCCTGTGTATGGGGCCTAAGTGATCCCTCTTCAGCAGAGCAGGTTAAAAGAAAGCTGTGAAATGTTGAAGTTGATTTCTCCAGCATGGATTAAGGGCCTGCTTTGTCTATCAGTCTAGCAGCCACACATACTGCTGTCAATCTTCTCAGCTATGGGATTTTACAACTAAAAATATTAACAGATTTAAATATCTATGAAAATCCTGACCCAGCTCTTTGCCAACATATTGCAATTTAAGGCCCCATACACACTATTAGATTTTTTTGCAGATTTTTGTCCTAAGATTTACCAAAAACCATGTAGTGCAAGGGCCTGCCTGATAGCATACAACATGAAACACTCTCAGGCCCCGTACACACGTCCGAGAAACTCGACGGGCAAAACACATAGTTTTGCTCGTCGAGTTCCTTGTGAAGCCGCCGAGGATCTCGGCGAGCCAAGTTTCCTCATTGACTAACATGGAAATAGAGAACATGTTCTCTATTTGGCCCGACGAGATCCTCGTCGGTTTCCTCGGCCAAAAGTGTACAGACGACCGGGTTTCTCGGCAGAATACGGCTCCGATCGAGTTTCTGGCTGAATTCTGCCGAGAAACTTGGTCGTGTGTACGGGGCCTTAAGGTTTTGACCTCATATTATATGTTTTGGTTAATCTGAAGACAAAAACTGCACACAATCTAATAGTGTGTATGGGGCCTGAGTCTAAAATAAAGAAATTATGTTGCTGGTTTCTGCAGTTGAGGAGGAAATGGGATTACCACCATTTACAAAAGCAGGCATATCCATTTTCTGCAGATTGGCTTTTCCAGTCATGTTTCATCATGAAATCAAATTTTTGGAAATGTATTTAGTGCTACAAAATTAGTGCAGTGCCCATAAATAGTTTTTTGACTTTTTGGCTTGCATTAAAGTGGATGTAAACCCATTTCACGAAACTTGAGCTGGGCACATATGTCTCCCATGTTTTCTTATCTCTCTTCAAAGCACTATGTCCCATAGCTGTCTCCTGCCCCGTTCTCCTGTTATCAGCCTGATAACTTCTGACAAGTTCTCTGACACAGGAGATAAAAGCAGCCTGAGTTTTGAGTTGGGGAGGATGCTATAAATAGATTAGCAGAATGCTGAAGATTCAACTAACAGATCTGAAAGTCTCTGCTTATTAGGAGCCGGGATGTGGGTCTTTCCTCCAATCAGCTGTCTTGGCTGTATGCCCAGGCTTCATTGCAATGCTAACAAGGAAGAGAAAATCACCTAAAATCATCTGAATTTTCTAATGAATATATAAAGCTGAAGACAGCAGATATACATGTAACACTTATGTGGAGAGATTTGTTTAATCTCTGTGTATCATCTGAGGCTGTTCACTTCACTGGGTATATGTGAGGGTTTACATCCACTTTAAGTTTCTTAATCATTCAAACTATAATTTGCATCTGGTAGGCCTGGCACTTTGCAATCTTTACTAGAAATGTGATCTGAACACTGCTAGCACTAACTGGGTAGTACAGAGTGATAACAAGCATATTAGTGGCAAGTGTCCGTGGTGATGAAAGCCGAGAAATGCTAAGTTTGATTGTGTGGCCTCATCATTTTTAATAAGATCTTTACAAAAGATCTTTCAGATCTTTTTTTTTTCCCTGATGAAAGGTCTGCCCATATACTGCTGTTCTTACCAATGGCATAACCTTAAAGGAGAAGTACAACCAAAGCTTATTTGGCTGCACTTCTCCTATGGATCACAGGAGTGCAGAACAAACCCGTTTTCAGCAGTGTGCTGAATCGCGCTGTCGGCTGATGTCACTGAGCCGATCCAGGCTGGGGCAAGATTGTGACAATGAAGTCAGGAATCTGTCCACATGCCTGGACTGACAACTGATTCAGCCTCTCAACGAGTTGCTGAGAGCCTGAGCTGTCAACTCCCACCCCCTCCACAGCCCAGCGCTCCAGTGAGTGAGGAGGCAGGGCAGACAGCGGTGACTGACAGTCACCAGCTCTCTGTTCAGGAAGACTTGAGAACCGAGCCGACTGTGTTTGATTCCTCGGTTCTCAGTCTTAGAGCTGGCGGGGGACAGATGCAGCATTGGACCGATGCTGCATCCACCTAGGCAAGTGTGATTCTGAAAAAACAGAAACAAAAAAAATGTCTCTTTTAAGTTGAAAATGATTTTAGCTGAGCAGCATAAGCTCCTGTTTTCCACTCCTGCCACACCTCATTTAACTGCACCAATACATCACTGATCAGATCTTACACAGTTCTGTGTCATTTGGCTTTAATGGTGTGTAACAAGCCAAAAATCTGGCAGTAACCATGTGAGATTATTGCAGAGATCTGCTAGTATCAGGCAGATTGCTTATGCCATAAGGTACCTGCCAGTTGTCTGGGCCTTATTTTCCATTGTCCATTGATATAAGGGGTGGCTAGTTTTCATAAATCTTATTGTTGCAGTTTTTGGATTCTGTGTGATGGGCAGGAACTGCATGTAGTACTAGGGGTCATGATGTGGTCTATAGTACTCCTGAATTGGCCATCTGTTAATGCTGGCATTTGCCAGAACATCTGGTGACTCATGGCTAGGGTTGCCACCTCATCCCTTTAAAATCGAACACATATTAATTACACAGGTTCTCTGGCTGATTAAGGTGCTAATTAAACTTACTTGGTGCCTTATTAACATTAAATTAGCCCCAGAACCTGTGTAATTACTATGTGTTCGGGTTTAAAGGGATGAGGTGGCAACCCTACTCATGGCCAAATGTAATCTATTGCATTTAGCTGCATTTTCCAGCATACAGAACATGCATGAGGAGAGAAAATCCACCTGGTTCAATAGAGCATGTGTTAAAGTATGTTAACGTTCTTTTTAAGTCCGGAAATCTGCATTTTGGGTGCATTTATCTGCAATTTGCCATTTAAGTCACTTTACAACCTTATGCTTATTCTAGCACTACACATACTGCTATTACATAACATCTGTATTTCACTGGATCAGAACTGGAAACCTAATGGCTTTATCACTTTTCACCTTTTGTCCTCCATACAGAGAGAAGACTTTCAAATGTATGAAAAGTACTGCCACAATAAACCTCGGTCAGACTCCCTCTGGAGACAGTTTGCAGACAGTGTTTTCTTTCAGGTATGTCAAATGTTACATGCAAAGCCTTCATTTATTTATTTATTTTATTTTATAAAGTAGAGAAGTATGGGGGGGGGGGGGGGGGGCTGCTAACCTACTAAAAATTTGAGTTTCCAGTCTGATATCTCTCTATTTTATATTTGTTTTGGTAGTAATATCAAGTATTGAAATCTAAGGGCATAACAGGCAGGAAACTATGCAAATGCGTAGTTAGCAATGGCAGCCTCAATGTTTCTCCCAGGAAAGGTTAGTCATCCAGCTATACACAGTTGCTGTTTAAAGGAGATCTTATACCTGTATATGAAATAGGGGAAGCCATACAGAACCTCCGATATACTTTGTATTTTCAAGTTAGGAAGATATTTTCTGCCCAGATGTAGAAATCTATATGCTGTTTAAAATCTTCTATAACCTCCTTTTGTTTTAAGTATAAAACAATTTTGAGGCTGCTGACCTTGTAATGGATGTCATTACTTCCAGGCCTGTCGCTACAGGACAGGCAAAACAAACAATTGCTTGGGGCCCCGAGGTGGCCTGGGGCCCCCAACTTCCCTTTCCCAGGCTGTAACGTGGCCAGTCTCCTCTTCCTTCCTCCTTGAGTCCTGTCAGTCCGGCTGGGTGCCACACGTGGTACAGGAGATTCAGTTACCTGTTCCCGGCCTGACTGACAGGAAGTGCACACTGAGTGCTCACTTCCTTTCAGTCCGGCCAGGAACACAGAAAACTGAATCTCCTGTACCGTGCGGTACCCATCCCGGCACGGGCACTATCTGATAGTGGACTAGGGACCCATAATGATAGAACACCAGACTGACAGGAGGAAGAGGAGCTCGGCCACGCTACAGTGGCAGCCTACAGGGAAGAAGGGGAGAATAGAAAAACATAGGGACTAGGGAGGGGGGAAGGAGTAAGAACATGGGTGTAAAAAAATTAGTGTAGCGCTAACGTAGGCTTTGCGTGCGGGGAGGTGCTTGGGGGCCCCCATTTTGCTTGGGGCCCCCAAATTCCTTCAAACGGCCCTGATTACTTCATATATAACTAGGCAGCCTGTAGACTCAATAATGGTCAATACTAAACATTACTAAAAAATCGCGCCGCTATACCACCACCGCTTCTCTGTGCCCAGTGTGAAAGGGGCCTTACAATGTAGGACTGAAAAAGCAAATAAATACATAAAGTCCAAAGGTGACAATCCCAACACCATAAATAGATGTAAATCTTCTGGTTTGATGTCCCTTCAAAAAGCTTCACCACGAGTGCTCATGAGGTAGATGGCAACTCACCAAAGGTGTCTGACCACTTTTTACAGTAGGTCAAAATTCGCTTAGATTGAATAGACCAGAGGAATCCTAGGTAGGTATCTCTCCGCTGTGTAACCCCCTTCAGATGGTAGCTGAGGATAAGGGAACAGATTCCACAGAAATAACTCTTATGGTGTAGTAAGTATTAATAAAATATGTTTAAAAAAATAACAAAAGATTTTGCACTCACATGTAACCTTGCTATGCCCAGCACTAAGGTGGTGTCTACAACATGTGCAGATGGATATATTGGATCCACGCCTCATTCTGGATATACCAAAGGGATGTCGCATAGAGGACCCAGCTGTGACGAGTCTGAGATTCTACGTATGTTTTACCGTAATGGCGTCATTACGCCAGTACGATGAAACGTATGTAGAAGCGCAGACTCGTCACTTCAGGGTACTCTATGTGACATCTCTTCTGCATTGTATGTGATAATGTCAGTGGGTGACCATTGGAAAGAGCCCCGAAAAGAGGCTTCTTTGGTAAACTGGTTGTATCGAGAGGAGGAGCCAACAGGAGCAAGGGATAAGTAAAACGTATTTTTAATGTTCTCCTAGAATATATAACAGTATTTAATCCTTGTAGTGTGGGGGGAGCCGAAACTGCAAGGGTAGTTTTTATGTTTCCCCAGAATTCATGTATCTGCAGCCCAAATTTTTTTTTTTTCGTTTTGGATAGAGAAGGGAGGGGTTAAACATATGTCAATTTTTTATTGTTGTCTGTGTCGTTGCTGGAAAGATTTGCAATCTGTATTTGTTTTAGTAATGTCCCTAGGTCAGAAAGTGATGGTAAACCCAAAGTATTCCTGGAACAGGAGGTCCGCTGAAATCTACCAGTGGGGACATCTGTTTCATTAACAAATGTTTAAGGCGTCTCCTCTCACTTTGGAGAGATTTCATCTCCATTTCTGTACAGGATATGAAGGGAAATCTCCCCAGCAGAGCACAGACAGCAACGAAAAAAGCAATTAACACGTTTTTCTTCCAAACTCAAACAAAAAAAGTTAGCGCTATAGCTACATTTAAAATTTTGAAGACAAGCTTAAACAATTAATTTCCTGACATCTGATTCCTGACACATACAACAAGCAAAAATATGTAATGCTTACCTACTAAAGTGTTTGAATAGATTAAAGGGGTGTTTCAGCCTATTTTTAAGTTTATTAAAAGTCAGCAGCTACAAAAAGTGTAGCTGCTGGATTTTAATAAACAGAATCTTACCTGCTCCACGGTTCCAGCGACATCTTCATTCCTAGTGTGGGCACCCGGCAGTGACAGCTTTCGGCTTCACGGCTGGGCACCCACTGCGCATGCGCGAGTGGCACTGCGCATGCGCGAGCGGCGCCGTCCGATTGGACAGGCGCTCGCCTACAGGGAGGGGCTGCAATAAGGCGATTAAGCTAATCGCCTTACCAGCCCCTCGGCAGAAGGAGGAAGTGGGACAGGAAGTCCCACTCCTCCTGACCCCCCCACTACCCCCCAAAAAAATTACATGCCAAATGTGGCATGTAAGGGGGGAAGGAGTGGATTAAGCGGAAGTTCCATTTTTAGGTGGAACTCCGCTTTAATAGCCCACATTTTTACATGATGCTGCATGTTTTACATATTGCTGGCATCAGTATAGCAGTATTTTATCACCAGAATGGTTCCCTGGTTGACAGATGGTATTTATCCAAAACAAATGTTGTGTGTAGTTGTGAAAACTATGAAAATAATGTAGAATAAAAGAATGTTAACAATTGTTGATGTGTGAGTTTTTATATGGAGATCCTGTTTTATATGACCTGTATGCACAATTACGGGATATTGTAAACGGTAAAGTACATGTAAACCCTCACCTTGTAAAATAAGCCATTCAGTTTTATACAGCAATGAAGGACAAAACATTTGTGTATAGATTATACATTATAAATACCTTTTTTCCCAATTTTCAAAACTGATCACGTACCTCTGTTCTCAGCTGCATAGGAGCTGGGGGAGGAAAAACAATAGCACACTGCTCTTTCCAGTGTATGGGGGTGCAGAGGAGGCATGTCGGGACAGGTGTGATCACTAAAGGAGAGCAAGCTAAGTTACCAGCACAGCTATAGAACTGGCAATGCTATGCTCTCATGCCTAGCATGGTCAGGTTTATTAGGAGGAGCAGAGGGACTGGCAGGAACACCAGAGATTTTACACAAAGGAAGCAATACAAAAAAAACAGGATACTTTTTCAAGTACATGGTACAGCAGGCACATATCAGGAATATGACATGTTGGGTTTACATATTCTTTATTCAACATCTTCTGTTTTTGTATTTTTGATCAGTTGTTATTCTACTATATAATATAGCAATTCTACATACCGTATTTTCCGGCGTATAAGACGACCCCCTAATTTTCCAGGAAAATTTTTGGTTTTGGGATATACTCACTGTATAAGACTACCCCCTTTTTTTCAAGCCCCACTGTGCCATTACATGCCCCCACTGTGCCATTACATGCCCCCACTGTGCCATTACATGCCCCCACTGTGCCATTACATGCCCCCACTGTGCCATCACATTAAATGCCCCCACAGTGCCATCACATTACTTTCCCCCACAGTGCCATCACATTGCATGCCCCCACAGTGCCATCACATTGCATTCCCCCACAGTGCCATCACATTGCATTCCCCCACAGTGTCATCACATTGCATTCCCCCACAGTGCCATCACATTGCATTCCCCCACAGTGCCATCACATTGCATGCCCCCACTTTCCCCCCCACTGTGCCATCACTCACGTTTTGCAAGCCGGTGACAGTCTCCGTCTGCTGCGAGCGTCCATGATTTCAAAGCCGCGCGCCGTCTTCTCAGCGTGTCCTGTGATTGGCAGAACACACATTTTCCCAGTAGCGCCTCTGTTCTATGTTCCGCCAATCACGGATGCCTTCTCATCTCGTCCGAGGATGAGAAGGCATCCGTGATAGGCGGAAAACAGAACAGAGGCGCTGCTGGGAAGATTTCTGTTCCGCCAATCACAGGACAGCGAGGACGTGCTGAGAAGACGGCGCGCAGCTTTGAAATTATGACGATCGCAGCTGCACGGAGACCGTACCCGGCGTATAAGACGACCCCCGACTTTGGATGCATTTTTTTGCATCCAAAAAGTCGTCTTATACGCCGGAAAATACGGTATTTCTTTATATTATGTTTAGTTTTGGATAAATCAGCCAGAGTTAAAGAAGTACAGCCAAGCTTGATTGGTTGGACTTTTCCTGTGGGTCACAGGAGTGCAGTTTGTTCTGCACTCCTGTGGCTTGTTTTCATCAGACAGCGGGCTGAAGCACAGAGCCGGTCCATGCTTGGACAAGATCACGACAATGAAGTTGGGATCCGCCCACATCCCTGCACTGGCACCAGGCTCAGCCTCTCAGCGAGCCACTGTGAGCCTGAGCCAGCTGCTCCTGCCCCCTCCACAGCCCAGCACTCCAATGAGTGAGGGGGGGGGACAGAACAGAGATAACAGAGATCTGCTGACTCACAGTCACCAGCTCTCTGCTCAGGGAGCTCTGAGAACCGAGTGTTCAGCTGTGTTTGATTGCTCGGTTCCCAGTGTATAATTTAGGGGGAGGGGGGGGGGGACGACTCCATATTTCTCTTTTAAAACAATATCTCATATTGTTATTTTACCATAAAAATCCAGTGTGTTTTGTTTTTATAAAAGGAATAAGTGCATTGTAGAATGTTGGTCATGACGATGTGATTAGGGTGTTCTTACACACAGGGCTAAGAATCATATATCTTTCATGCTGAACTGCACTGAATTTGGGGGCTGTGATTGCACCTTCCCTCATCTCTGTGATTAACCAAGGTAAATACAAGGCACATGACATGTTCGCAGAAATTCACACATCAGCGGACTGAAAATTCATTGGTAGCGTCTGTCAGCACACCTCATTTCTATGAGTAGAGGTTACTGCAGGTCGCATCCTGGGTCTGTAAGAATTTATAATCATTTTGTCATTGATGTTCAGACTTGCGCTTACCTGTGATTTGGCCTGCAGTAACCTCCATTCATCAGATTTAAACAGAGGCACGTAGATGGAGGTAATGATCAAGGTCTTTAAATCTTTATTCCCACGTTAGAACAGCCTATATGAAAACCCTTGTTCAATCAGTGGCACTATTTATATCTTGGCATATTGCTTTTATAGGAATGCCAAAGAAAATTGGAGCACAAGCTTGCTTTAGATTCATACCTACTTAAACCAATACAACGCCTAACAAAATACCAGCTGCTACTTAAGGTAAGGATGAGGTATTGTACTGGGATATTACATATACAATATTCTGTTTTTAATGTACTTTGGTATCATGTAAACCTGCCCCTAAATAAAACAAGTTTAACTAGTTTGGCAGTTATTTCCTGCAATGACGTTGTCTGGTGACTAAAGTTCAGCAATCTATGCCCATAACTACTTTCTTACATAACCTGTTAGTGTATTGGAAGGTGACAGTAAAGTGTCTGACATATAATTGTGACCAGTAGTGGCAGCTTGAGTAGAGAGTAGTGGAGACTGAAAGTAGTTTTTACATTTTTATATATATATATATATATATATATATATATATATATATATATATATATATATATATATATATATATATATATATATATATATATATTTATTTATTAAGTAAGATTGACAATTAAATTAATTACTGTTAAGTGCACACTCATAAGGCAACTGCCATAGGAAAGGCCACAATATTGGGCAATTAGTACACACAACTTCTGTCACCTGGCTATATAACAGAACCCTGGAAAGGTCAGTGTTGCATTAAGTAGCAGAGATGAAACAAATCCTCCTACATAAGTTGTACCTGTTTATATGTTGGCCATCTCATTTCTACAGCTATTCAGAGTTCACACATCACAGGTCAAAGAGAGAGGTTGTGTGGTGGCAATATTTATTACATTTTTAATGTGTAGAATGCCCAAATTGTACCATAATTTAAGAGTAGGCATTCCTATGGACGAAGTCAGGGTTTACCATTAAGAAGATATGGGGCTAGATTCAGAAAGCCCGTCGTAACTTTGTGCGGGCGTAGCATATCTCAGATACGCTACGCCGCTGTAACTTAGTGAGGCAGGTTCTGTATTCAGAAAGAACCTGTGCCCTAAGTTACGGCGGCGTAGCGTAAATGTGCCGGCGTAAGCGTGCCTAATTCAAATTGTGAAGAGGTGGGCGTGTTTTATGTAAATAAAACATGACCCCACGTAAATGACGTTTCTAACGAACGGCGCATGCGCCGTCCGTGAACGTATCCCAGTGCGCATGCTCCTAATCACGTCGGAAATAGTCAATGCTTTCGACGTGAACGTAAACGACATAACAAAAATGTGCAGGGCGCACGTACGTTTCTGAATCGGCGTATATAGCTCATTTGCATATTCTATGCGGAAATCAACGGAAGCGCCACCTAGCGGCCAGCGTAAATATGCACCCTAAGATACGACGGCGTAAGAGACTTACGCCGGTCGTATCTTAGCAACATTTAAGCTTATCTCAATTTGAGCATACGCTTAAAGATACGACGGCGCGGATTCGGACTTATGACGGTGTATCTACTGATAAGCCCGTCGTAAGTCTTACTGAATCTAGCCCATGGAGTTTAATCTCTACTTGGGTAGAAGTCAAGGCTATATGTGCATCTTAGGGCCTTAGATCTAGAAGGGTCTCCTCAGGGCAAAAGGAATTGATGTAAAGACTAAAACCTCGTACACACGTTAGGATTGTCTGTTGACAGACTGTTGTCTTAAAATCTTACCGTTAGTACGCTCCTTTTGACAATTGTTGAACAATTTTCAGCCAACAAATGTTGGATGACAGGCTAGTAATTTTCGTATGGTCAATACACAAATCCGTCACACAAAAATCGAAAGTACAAACACGCATTCTCGGAATCAATGCTCACCAAACATGAAATTAGCAGAAGGGTGGCGCTCAAGAACTAAAAGTCTTCATAGTACATCACTACTTTCATGTTTGTGGCACGACAATTGTGTACCGTTAGTATGCAAGACAAGACCCTGGCACTCTTTTGACAAAAATCAGACGCTTGGTTGGCCAGCAATCGTGTGTATGAGGCTTTAAGGGGTTGTAAAGGTTTGTTTTTTTATTTTCTAAATAGGTTCCTTTAAGCTAGTGCATTGTTGGTTCACTAACCTTTTCCTTCGATTTCCCTTTCAAATGTTTTTTTCTTTGTCTGCATTCCTCACTTCCTGTTCCTCCTCAGTAAGCTTGCCCCCATCATCTGAGCCATTCTGGCTGGGGGTTAGTCAGCGTGCTCGCCCCCTCCCTTGGGACTATATCCCTGCGGGGAATGCTTTGAACACAGCAGGGATGTAGTACCAAGGGAGGGGGTGAGCACGCTGACTAACCCCCAGCCAGAATGGCTCGGGTGATGGGGGCAAGCTTACTGAGGAGAAACAGGAAGTGAGAAATTCAGACAAAGAAAAAAAACACTTAGAAGGGAAATCAAAGGTAAGTGAACCAGCAATGCACTAGCTTAAAGGAACCTATTTAGAAAATAAAGAACAAACTTTTACAAACCCCTTTAACACATGTGCTGTTGCCTGCATTTCAGCATTTTCAACTTTAGAAACGTTTTTAAA